>NW_005366214.1:2477726-2498574 GCF_000412655.1 Myotis brandtii
TGGCTGCCAGCCGCCATCTTGGCTGACAGTTAATTTGCATAAGGATATGCTGATTAGCCAATGGGAAGGGTAGCGGTCGTATGCTAATTACCATGTTTCTCTTTTATTAGTGTAGATTTTTTCTTTTTTTAAACAGCGTTATTGAGATAGAATTCATATGCTATGGGAACTGTATTTTCTCTCCTGTTGCTTTTCAGATTTTTTAAGTTGGATATGGTGGTGAGAATTAAATGAGTTGATGTAAGTAAAGGAAGGACCACTTATGTTCTCAATAAGTTAGTGCCACATGGAAATCCTTCTATGAATTGGTCCTATCTGAGCACAAAGTGGCTATTAGTAAACACTCATTGTATTTCACTGAAACCTGGACCGGGATTTTTAAAGAAGGTGGGTGCCCCACACCTTTGTTCAGTCCTTGCCTCCGGGCACTTCAGTCATAGCGTGCACCCCCGCCTCCCTCCTTCACACTAAAATGAGGCAGCCTGATTTGCCTTTTGTTTTTCTTTCCTCCGGTCTCCGCTATTGTGACTGCCTAACAAGGTTAATATGCTGCTGCTGTAAGTATTATCATTTGGGAGGTAATTATCACACAGAGCCAATCCTGCACATGCTGAGAGGCTTGGGAACTTGTTTTAACTGGCAGGGCGGCTTAATGACAGTGTTTGACAAGGACCATTACATGTGTGTATATACACACACGTACACATTGGAGACAGAGGCACGGCAATGATGGAGCTGGAGAGAGAGAACCTGCAGCAGAATAGCTAACATTTTTTTAACATAGCACTTGTATCAGTAACATTAGCTTGTTGACCTCATTTAATAGGGAAGAAAATGAAATTCGGGGAGGTTAAATCAAATGTCGAGGCCATGCAGTAATTGTGTGGCAGGCGCAGGAAAAGGACAGAACAGAGCTGCTAAATGGTTGGAGAATTGCCTTCCCATGAACCAATTTCAATAGATAATCAAATGTTTCTAATTCTCAATGGTGACTTTTTCAAAAGCATTTGCAAATGCGCGTCAGGAATTTAGATGTCTCCCAGACACTATAAGCTGCTTTTCACCTGGACCACCCACTGCCTACAGGTGTGGAGACTATCCTGCCCCATCCTAATAGCAATCATGACAACAACATTTGGAATACTGACCACATGTACTAAATGAGATGTTACCTTGGAAGGGCCTGGAATGATTCCTTGGCACATGGTTATGGGATGTAGGTTAAGGTTAGTTCATGTTGCTACCTCATTTATATACTGTTTCTGAATCAGATCTATGAGCTAGTTTCAGTAATTTTCAAATAGCCTCTTTTATCTTCCCTAGCATACCTTTAATTTGAAAAAACAACAACACAGCAATTTATACTTTATAACATGAGCACTTTCACCAAAAAGATGGTAGATAGATAGATAGATGATAGATAGATATATTTTATATCTATATCTAAGTCTACATTATCTATCTATCATCTATCTATCTATCTACCATCTTTTTGGTGAAAGTGCTCATGTTATAAAGTATAAATTGCTGTGTTGTTGTTTTTTCAAATTAAAGGTATGCTAGGGAAGATAAAAGAGGCTATTTGAAAATTACTGAAACTAGCTCATAGATCTGATTCAGAAACAGTATATAAATGAGGTAGCAACATGAACTAACCTTAACCTACATCCCATAACCATGTGCCAAACACACACACACACACACACACACACACACACAATACCCCTATCTATGGCTCTCTTGTTTTATTTTTATCCTCCTGACCCAGCTGAACCATTCCAGACCATTTTTTCTGCCCAAAATTTTATAACTAAGATGGTACAGTGGACACCCATAAACCCAACACCTAGATTCTTCAATTGTGATGTTTTGCTCCATTTGCGCTATGGACTAAATGTATACATCTTCCCAAAATTCGTATGTTAAAGCCCCAATCCTCAGTGAAGCCATTTGAAGGTCTGGTGGTATTTGGGGCCTTTGGAAAGTGATTAGGTCATGAGGGTGACACTCTCCTGAATGGGATTAATGCCCTTATACGAAGAGACATGAGAGAGATGATTTTTTTTCTTCCTCTTGCTGTGTGAAGACATGACAAGAACATGTCTGCCTGCCAGAAACGCTGGCACCTTGATCTTGGAGTCCGCAGCCTCCGCAGCCAGGAGAAATAAATTACTATAGTTTAAGCCACCCAGTCTATGGTATTTTTGTTATAGCAGTCTGAACTAACACAGTTTGCTTTCTTATATAAATATCCATCTATCTAAACATCAATCCATCTTAGCTGTAGCCATCATTACTCCTGACCCTAAACATTTCAGCATGCTTTTAATTAACTAGAGTTCAATGTTTTATGGTTCTTTTCTATATTAAGTTAAAATTCACATACAGTTAAATGTACAAAACCTAGTACCATTCAGTAAGTTTTTAAATTAGATTTATTGGGGTGACATTGGTTAATAGGAGCATATAAGTTTCAAGTGTACTTTTCTATGATACATTCTATATATTGCATTGTGTGTCCAACACCCAAATAAGTTTTGACAAATGCGAACATCCATTTAACACAAACTTCTATTAAAATATAAAACATGTCCATCACCCCAGAATATTTCCTCCTGTTCCTGTCCAGTCCATCCTGCCACCAATACCAATCCTAAAGCAACCACTCTTCTACTTTATAAATTCACTATAGATGAGTTTTGCCTATTTTAGAACTTCATATAAATGGAATGTTTGGGGGATTCCTCCATGCTGTTAAATGCCTAAGTTAATTTCATTCCTTTGTATTGCTGAATAGTATTCCACAATACAAATATATCTTAATTTGTTGATTCATTCATGAGGACATGAAGACTTTTTGTGGTTTTTGACATTATGAATAAAGCTGCTAGGAACATTCTTGTGCAGATCTTTTTTTAAACTTATAGTTAAATGCCTAAGATGGAACTGCTGGATTTTCAGTGCATTTGACTTGTATAAGAAACTGACAGGAATTTTCCCAAAGTGGTTGTTTCATTTTCCACTCCCACCAAGAATGTATTCTCCACACTTGGTGGAATTGGTCTTTTCAGTTTTAGCTATTCTGGGGGTGGCGGGAGGTGGAGACTTACATCTCTAAGTATGCCTCCACCAGCTCCTGTTCATCAGAGTAAAACCTACCCCTCACTGAGCCTTCTCCCCAAGGATTTAACTCAAAAGTTTCGGGATGGGTCTTACATTTCTTCCAAGACCCTAATAGAGAAGAGGAACTTCATCTACTATTTGTCCAACTCTTCTATCTTGCTTAAGAAGACAAGTTTAAAATATCAGAACAGTCATCTGACTGAATCAAGCTCTGAATTCAAAGTTATCTTCTGTTTCATGATATATTTTGAGACAAAAAATTCTCACATCTAAATTCCAGCCTTTGTTTCCAGAAAGATTTAGAATCCTCAATATCCTAGACAAGGAAAGCTCCCAGTACACAGGCTCAGCGACTCCTTCCCTTCAGATTCCCTAAGAACGATTCTTCACATTATCATAGCCACCCTGTAAGACAGGCTTGATGTCCCCTCTTACAGACTAGATAACTGCACCAATGCCAAGAGTCCCAAGCACAAGATCTGTGACCCTTGCATATACATGTTCCTACATGTGTCTCTCCCCTGGCAGGCATCTCCTTCATGGTGGGCTCTTCCATGGGGCTTTTTGGTCCCACATCCTCCCATCACCTCCAACTTGGAGGCCAGTGCACTTGGCAAGGTCTCTCCACCACCCCTGCTCCCAGGCCCACTCATTTCCCCACTTGCATCCTCTCTCCTCCTGTTTCTTCCAACTCTGCTCAATTACCTCATAAAACTCATGTTCCCTCATCCTTTCTCTCCCTTGTCCTCTTCCATATGGGAACTAAAAATGTATTCTAAGCTTGCCTGACGACTGCCAAAGTGGTGCTTGTGGTGTAATGAAGTGAGACATAATGAAGAACCAAAGCCATCAACAACTAAAGCCCTTGAAAGTGGCAAGAGATCCCTTTCACAAAGAAACCTTCTACTTTCTCAACCCCTCCTAATTGTGCTGGATTTTCCTCAAGGACCAGCATTCTACATAAACAAAAAACTTTTGTCTTCCCTTTTGGGTTTCTGTTTTAATTACTAGCATCACAGCAACATTGTCTTCTATTACTATGGTTGCAAAGACACAGCATGTCAATTACATTTTAAGTTAAATTGCAACGCTATGTCTAAGAAAAATCATGTTGTAAATGCCAAACTGACTTAAACTTCTGGAATCAAATCAATTTCTAAATTACTTTTTCCTATTTTGTTGTAAACATTTGTTGTAAGAATTTCCCTTTGGCGTATTTTCTTTCATATAGAAATGTATGAAAATATAATAATAGCATCCTCAACATCGCACGCAGCTTTATATGCAATAGCCCTACCTAGAAAGTATATATTACGACCTCATTTTACAGATGAGGAAACTGAGATTCAAAAAACTTTAGCAACTCACAACTAGGAAGTGGCAGAGCCTGAATTTACATATTAGTTTTTTGGCCTCTAGCTGATGTTTCCATAGCCACCATGCTGTCCTCCCCCATCTCCTATATTTCCTGGTACCACCCAGCATACAAAATAAAGTTTCCCAGCATCCACTGGAAAGAGCCATCACTGTGTGATCCACCTCCCCCTAAATCTCTGCAGCGCCACCAAGTTCTTCCCCCAAAATTGTTCAGATCTCACCAAACCCCAGAATGACAAAAAAAGAGACCAAAAACTCTGAAGATAAAGCATTGAATTCAGATATTTCATCAATCCAAAGCTATTTTAAAAAGCAAAGCTGATCCAGAGACAGAAAAACATCAATCAGATGCTCAAACCTCAGAGGGAAGGTAGAGGGGGGTGGGGGTAAGGGGGAGAGATCAACCTAAGGACTTGTATGCATGCATAACAGCATAACCAATGGACACAGACACCAGGGGTGAGGCATGAACGGGAGTGGGGTGGGGGGCAATGGGGGGATAAGGACACATATGCAATACCTTAATCAATAAAGAAAAAAAAGCAAAGCTGTATCTAACAAAGTGTACCTGTTCAAACAGCACCTAATACATATTTTAAATAGCTCTCACCTGGTTCTGAGTGTCAACACAGATTATAGTTTATGCAGCTGTATATTCTGTTTTCCAGTGTGTGGGGCTTTCCATGAACTTGCTCTAATAGCTTTAATACAGATTGGCTAACAAAATACCAGTGAATGGAGATTTCATGGGATGTAGCACAATTAAAGGCTAAACAGAATAAGAGCCCCCCCCCTAAATAAAGAGTAAGAGCTCAGATTTGGTTGGTAGAACCAACCTTTTTCTACCAGCTATGCTGGCTCTTCATCGATGCTGACACGAGGCCGGAGTTTATTGCCCTGCGCAGCCTATCATGTAGTTATTGATTTCATCCTTATTTCAGGAAGACTTTGTTGCTGATGGTGACAGGCTCACTTGCACTTCACTCTACCCCCTTCTAATTTACCTTCCTATACTTGAAAGGCTGGAAATTCAACATTTTTCAGACTCTCTTGCAGCTAGCATTCTGGATACAAATTTGGATCCTTTGAGTAGATGTACTTACATGAGATCCACAAGGCAGAACAGAGGCAAAAATTATCTTCCTGCCCCCCCCCCTTTAAGCTGTTTTTTGCTGACAAACAAGATCATTAAAGGTAAACTCATTGTTAGCAGCATCATTCCAGTACTCAATCTCTAACTTCTTGGGCTTTGAAAGGTAGTTGGCAGGAGCTGCTTTCTTATTCTGATTTCCTGAACCCTGTACTGCAGCTATTGGAGTAAGTCTTGAGCCCTTTTTTCCAATGGTGATCTCAGAAGTGGTGAGGCAGGCCTGTGTCACCCCAGATCTTCCTCCTCCATCAAGACCATAACCACTAACATTTCTAGTATCCTCACTATGTGTTAGGCACTGTGCTAACACTGTACATAAATCATTTTATTTGCACCCCAAAAAAAACCCCATGAGGAAGATATTATTAATTATTTTTTCTCTAAATGAGTGTACCAAGATTAAGACAAGCGCATTGCACAGATCAGAGCAAAGCTAGTAGGTAAGCAAGTAGACCTGCCTCTTTGAAGGTGTTTGAGAGCCTTGAATCTGTAGGAAAATATCCTGTTTATCCAGCCACGGAACTGTAATTTCCCATACATATTATGATGCTGAAAAGACACCATTCTTTTCTCTTACACAATATACACATAGAGGTCAGCCTATTTCATGTCAAGATGTGTCTAGGTATCAAAGAAGCCTCCAATCTAATTAAATAGAAAGACAATTAAAAAGCACAGAGGTATCACTCTGTAAAAACTCTCTAAGCTATACCAAGATCACTTTTATTGTAAAAGCTAAAGACTTAAGATGAAAGCACACACAGCCTTGTACTTGCTCCTGGAAGGAACAGAGCTGGGGGAATAGACATGCACTTACCAGGCGCTCTGTTCACAGCGAGGTTTCGGAAATGGCTGCCTTTGATCATTTCCACAGATAATCGCCCCGTTGTGGCATTGTAGGACAGCCCCACCAACAGCTCTGGTGCCCCTCCATGAGACAGCGACTGCGTGGATGAAGCACTATCACTGTGAGAAACGGCAGATGGGCTGAGCGGAGACTCTCCACTCTGGAGGGGAAGAAAAACAAAGAAGCCATTGGTGCACGCTGCACTTCTCTCTCTTACAGAAAGCCAATATTATGTTTGGTGAAATTGTGGCCCAGTCTCAATGGCTGCCAAAGATTACGAAGGAAGGGCGCACTCCGTGGGAATGATAATGGGCCTGGGGAGCCAGCCGGGGACGAGATCCCCTGCATTATTAACTGACATCTTTGTTTCAAGAGCTGTCTCCATTCAATAATTCCTCTCCAAAGACAAAACGAACCAAGATGTTATTACTAGTGTAAATCAAACCCTCTAAGATACACAGAGAGCTAATAATACATTTAATATAGACCAAAATTCCCTCCTGTGTGATTTGTGCTCGAGTGCTTCTATGGAACCCATCCACTCCGTTCTCTGCAGCTTTGTGATGAATGGGGCAATTCAAAGGGCATTTTGTCTTCGCTGGGAAAAGAAATGACCACTGGATGTCTACCACCGCATAGGACATTTGGTCCCTAGTTCTGCTTCTAAGGTTGTCAGGAATATGCCTGATGGTCTTTTTTTCCTCCAAAGAACTAAATGACATTGAAAATGAGCACTTTTACAACTTTTTGATAAGGAAGCTGACACATGGACTGAGATCTCAGAGACCTGGCAGGCAACAGGTGAGCCCAGGGAAGAGCCTCGGCCTTCTGTTTATTCACGTGCTTGCTTCTCCAAAGCACCCTCTTGATGCAAAGACACATCAAGAAGAAGAGAGGGAAATCGATCACCAAGTTGATTCTCCTTCAGGAAGGGGGAGTAGGAATCAGCTTTGCAAGGGAAACCAGCCAGCCTCCTGGGGCCACCACTTCCTCCACCAGAAATAAGTACATGGAACTTTGCTCAAACCTTTCTTCTCCACATCTAATGTCATTTCCTAAAACTTCTTATCAGAAACTCCAATGAATAAATGAATTAAGAGTAATTAAGCATTCTTTACATCTGTAGGAAAATATCCTGTTTATCCAGCCATCTAGAGCCCCTGCTTTCATGGAACACAATTTGTAAACTATAGGGCCAGGTGGTTTTGATAAGCACCTTAGATAAGAACCTATTGGGTATGATAACCCGACAATGGAATATTTGTTTAGTTTTGGATGAGGATCCCCCCTCCCCTGTGTTTCTACAGAAGCATCTACTGTGGGCTGCATAGCTTGCCTCTCCCAGCAAATTCCCAATCCTTATAAACCTCTCAGGCCACAGTGCATATAATCATGCTTAACCAATAACTGGCGAATGGAAAATTTTTTATCCTCGGAGTTCTTTCATACTGACTCATGTTCCCCACTCAACTCTGTGCTCCCAGAGCACAGCACAGGGCCTGGCACAGGTAACGGGGGTGTGATCATACCTAACCCTGAGCTCTATAGTGCCGGCAGGACACCTGACCTCCTGTGGCTTCTGTTGTTCACGATTTCAGATATGCTTTACTCAGAGCTTAAGGAAAAATAAGGGTTTGAGCAGAGATGCTACGTGATCTGGCTTATGCTTAAAAAGGCTCATTCTGAGCCCATGTTGGGCATAGTCTGAGGGGCAGAGACAAAAGCAGGGAGAACGTAGGAGGCCATTTCTTCCAGCAGAGAGTCGGGTTCTGGTTGTATTTTTGAAGACAGAGCCAATAGGATTTCAGGTGGAAAGGAGAGAACTCACAAATGACTTGTAAGATTTTTTTTATCTGAGCAACTAAAAGGATGAAATTGCCTTTAGCCAAGATTGGAAGACCATAGGTGGAATAGAATTAGGGAGGCAAAAATCAGGATGTCGACTCAGGAGATATTAATTTTGAGACATCTACTAAAAATATAATTGGCTGGATCTCCCATGGCTACACTCTAACCTTTCTGACTCCTTTCCTCTTCTTCAGACATGATGAGTACCTTCCCACCCCAACACCTGCGTGTGCCATTCTCTCTGTCTGACATCCTTGTCCTCCACATGTCACCAGCTTTTTTCTTGATTTCTTGAATTCTGTATTTTATCACCACCTCAAAGAAACTGTCTCTGACTCTTTTGAACAAACAGCAGCCTCAGTCATTGTCTTTCCTTCCTGCTTTGGTTTACCTACTGTCGCCCTCCTCCGCCAGATTGCAAGCTCCCTGAGGATGGAACAATCGCCTGTTTTGTCCTTTCCTGAATCCCCTTCATGGCACCTGACACAGAACAGGCACTCAGTACACATCTCTGAATGAATGACTGATTGGCCCAAGAGAGCGACCTGATCTTTTTACATGTTTTTTAAAAGGTAATAGTCACACTACACATTACCGATGGCAATAGTGAGATGCCCATCTTGCAGACATACAAGCTGCACTTTCTTTCCTCAAAACCCCAGGGGAGGCAGAGGATGGGGCACATGGAGGTGTTTGGTCATATAAATGGAAGGTCTTCAAAGTGGCTGGAGTTTTAGGCGACTGTTTGCAGCCGTAAGCACATGTGTCAAGCACCTCACCTTGAGAGTCCCATCTCTGAGTGCATCATAATGCATATTGTGGGAGGAGCAGGAGTATGGGTGGTAGGACCATTTATTAACTAACTAGAAGGCCGAGCCACCTCTCCTGGTTTTCCCATGCCCAACACACACTGTGCTCTTATTTCTTAAAATGGACATCCATCAGGTTATAAGGAAGACGGGCATGAAAAACCCAGGGAAGCATAAAGTGCAAATCATGGCTTAAAAGGATGAAGAGAACCAAATGGAAAATTACATTAAAGTGTTGAATTTCACAGGCCAAATGCACTAAATCAAGGGCTGACAATTCCACATCCTTGAACACACCACGTCACTGGCAGCACCATCTAACCTACTCACACTGATGTTACTTCTTGGCTCCAGAACCAGAGTCACTTTCATTTCCCCTTCTGGGTGCAGGTGGCTGAGACAGAACAGCTTCTCTCCCATCATTCTCTCACGGGTCATCTTGCGGGCAGCGTACAGGCGGAAGCGGACGGCACAGACAGCCACATCTCTGGGCTCTAGCTTGGTGAAGGTGACCTTCTCCTTGAAGACAGGGTTGGGCCCTCTCTGAATGCTCGTCCTGCCCCTCTGTTTCTTACTGGGCAGCAGGACTACATGAACTTGCCAGGAGTTGATGCCACTTCGGTCCTTATCCGGAAGGCCCTGTGCTCTCACAATGGTCACTGTGAGTTTCTGGCTGGCAGCTCTATATTCAAAGATGACATCCAGATCACCACACTTTGAGATGGGCTCTGGGACCCCTGATGGCAGCTGAAAATCAGCCCCATCCTGCTCCTGTTGTAGACAAAGGAAACGATTAGGAATGGAAATGATAATACCCACTGCATTTCGGTGAGACGATGCCCCTCTGCTCCTTCAGAACCCTGCACTTTTTAACTGTGAGCTCAGATCCCTCTATATTAGAAAGGTATATTTATTGGCCTATCTCTCCATTAGATTGTGAATTTTTTGAGGGCACAGTGCCTGGAACACAGGGAGACTTCATGAATGCTTTTGGAACAAATGAACAAAGCTTTTATGTTTTGCAGTATCTTTCTCTCAAAAAGCATAACTGACCACTATCATTGAAACCAACTGAGATGCAAAATCTAAAATGAGTAAGCTACACAACTGCTGAGGGGTAACTTTACCTTGAGTCACAAGAGAAATGGTTGAGCCTGGACCTGTGCTCTATGGGCCAGGACCTCCTGAAGACAAGAATCCTAATAAAATCAGGGTCATGGACAGGTGATCCCTCAGTAGATATTCAGTCTACATGGGAGAAAAGCTTAGGGCAGAGCTTCTCAAATGCCTGTGTGGACTTGAATCATCAGGAGACTCTTACTCAGTAGGACTGGGGTGGGGCCTGAGATTCTACATTTTTCAGAAGCTGAGGAGGATATCACAGTTGTCCTTGAAGCACATTTTGAGTAGCAAAGGTCTAGGGTGGCATCCCCAGCAGCCATTTAGTGAGCAGCAACATTGGACTTGGAGACAGAACACCTAGGCTGAATGTATACACGAGTGTCAAGCAGAAATCATCAATCTACCACTGACTAGCTTTTTGATCCTGGCCAAATAGACCATCCTTTCTGTACTCTCATTAGAAAAAAAAAGAGCATTAAGATGCCTACTTGATAGAGTGCTGTTGTGAGGTTTTAACAGATGTGAAAAAAATACCTGGCTCAGAACAGACTCCATAAATATCTATTCCCATGAATAGACTGGTGCTACCTATTTTCAAACAGGCTCCCCTCATTATGAAATATCACCTTTAGACAGCAATTCACCTGTAGCCAGTCAGATCTGATGACCTCACCGAGAAAACTGAGCTGAGCTGCATTTACTGTAATGAGTCACCCTCCAACAGACTATAAATCATGTCAACCTAATTTGATTTTCCCTCCGAAGGCATGACTCTTGCCCATAACTAAACTTTGGTCTGATTTCTTATTGTAAATCAGAATCAGTCCTTATTTATGTAATGGAACACCAGACTTTGCTAATTCAAAAACCTCTTTATTTAAATATATATAAATAAAACACCAGAATAATGCACATGCAGCAACATAACTTTCCAACAGAGTTCAAGTAAAAGTGCATAGTTCTCTGGAATGAGACAGCCTTAGGAATCCCAGGTCTACCTCCTGCTACCTCAGTGACATTGGGCAAGTTATTTAATCTTTTCCACTTCCTATTTTTCTAAATATTAACATGAAGAGGATACCTACTTTATAGGGTTGTTGTGAAAATTAAAGGACTTGACTTATAGAAGACATCTATTAAATGTCCTCTCTCTTAAGATTCACATTAGTCTACCAGGAAAATTTAGGCTTCTTGCAAAATAAGGGTAACTTCTATCTTTTCCTCTGAGCATGCATGCATTCATGTGTGAGTGTTTCTATTCAGAGGTTCTTGGTTTCAAGTCATAAAAGTGGTTGCTATAGAGACTTTTGAATACAACTGACTAGTGTAGATATAATATTAGCAGCAAGTCTCCAAGGAGTGAGGCCAACTCAAAACTCAAGTCACAGACTTCTGTTAAAATTTCCATCTATTTTAGTCTACTCGTGATCATCTCTATATTGCTTGTCAGAACATAAGTAATAATAGCCAGCCAACATGGCTCACTGGTTGAGCACTGAGCTATGAACCAGGAGGTCATGGTTCAATTCCGGGTCAGGGCACATGCCTACGTTGTGGGGTTGATCTCCAGTAGGGGGAGTGCAGGAGGCAGCCAATCAATGATTCTCTCTTGTCATTGATGTTTCTATCTCTCTCTCCCTCTCCCTTCCTCTCTGAAATCAATAAAAATATATTTTAAAAAAATAAGTAATAATATATAACATATACTAAGCCCTCCCTTATGCCAGGTACCATACTAAACCCTTTATAGACTATAAAAGCCTGCTTTTATGCACTTCAGACTTTCTTGGCCTCACCTTTTATTCCATCTTCCCCTACAGGCCCAGCCTGTCTGGGCTCTAAATGGCTTCAGCCTGGAGAAACTTAATAAAGCCTTACCTCCTGCCATGCCACATAGCTCTTAGCTCCCACCACAGGCTCTCTGCTGATGTCAAGATGTGGAAAGTCCCAGAATCCTGCTTGGCACTCATGTATAGAAAGTCCAGAGTGTAGGGAGACTTCATGCCTCATACACTAAACTTTTCTCCCCTTGGAAAGATGTCCTGAGATTAGTTTGTACAGCTTCACAGAGTACAGTCCCACAGGATCAAGCCATGAGTCACACTAAATGGTGCCAACTTGATTATACTCATAATGACACTCCGTTCTTCCCTGCCTCACTCCCATGTCCCTCACTCTTCCTGGGGTTGCATGTCCTGTCCTTTTCGGGAAATGCAGCTAAGAAATATTATCTTTTAAAATATTCACTTTAACCTAATGATGTATGTATTTTAATATCTTCCTTTTTATAGGAAACCAAGGCTTAGAAAGGCTAAGTAATTCATTCCATGCCCCCAACATCATAAGCCCAGCCAGGACTATCCAGGATTTACCCATATTAATGCTTAAAATCCCAAACATTATGTCTCCCTTCTTCTCCCCAAAACCTTTCGCCATAGCAATTTCTGTGTATAGTAACTGTGAACCATTATGTCTCCCTTCTTCTCCCCAAACCTTTCGCCATAGCAATTTCTGTGTATAGTAACTGTGTGAGATGCAGAGGGAATAAGATTGGAGAAGAGAGTTGAAAACATGCACTACTTGGAATTTCACATCTTTTTAGGCCCTGCTCTTAATACTAGTTAACAGTTCCCAGTTCTGTCATCAACTTCAATGCCAAGGTAAAAATATCCTAGTTAATGACTTTCTCTCCACTCATCCCTCAGGCTGTCTATTCAGATAAATGCTCACTGCACCTGCGGGTTTGTGGTAAAGTCCTGGGAGAGAAGAGGGGCCTGAAATAACTGAGTAAGACAACTCCAGGCAGAGACCAGGCTGTGGATGGGGACATTCAAACTGCAGCCCATGAAAACGTAGCCCCTTCCTTCGATGGTCTGAAATGAAGATTTGTGAAGGCAGGTACTTTCAGAGCAATTAATCACTTCAACACATATTACCTATCACCAGGCAACTAAAGCCGCTCCTCACGTGGGTACGGTTAATATCACTAATCCATTTGACCTTCCTGCAAGGTAAAAATCTCTTCATTTTTATCCCCATTTGGCAGATTTTAATTAACTTCTCAAGGCCAACCAGTTAATCAGTGGGAAGAGATGAAAAGTGGGACACCCCCCTCCCTGTGTGCTCAGCATCACCAGCCACCTTCCCATTGTCCTCCCCACCAAGCCTTGGGTGTGCAGGGGAAAGTCTTCCCGGCCAGGAAGCACAGCGCATGGAAATCCATCAGACTAACAGGGAGTCACACTGCATGACCTGTTTCCTTCTGAGTCCAAATAAAATTGGATTCCTTTAGCTCTAATAGCCTGGGTTTTTCTTTAGGATGGGAATACTTGTGCCACATTGTCAAAAAACCATGTAGGTTTAAAGATTTTTCTATCAAATTGAAAGCCTCTTTTGTCTTAGTAAAATAGTATTGATGTCATCTGTGTGGCCCAGAGTAAACAGACCCACGATATGTTCCCGATGCCAGATACAGGGGGGAAGACAGGGCTCTTAATACAGCTAAGAGGCAAATAAATCAATTCTTAAAAGGCGAGCTAAGCCTGCCAAGCAGGCAGTTACAGGAACTGTCTCCGAGCTGCATTTGAGGTTCTACTGTAAGAGCACAAATTACAGTTTTTGTCTCAAAATAGATATAGGAGGTTGAATGGAGCACACAGAGATGTCTGGGTATTTTGGGAGTCTGAGAACATTTAGTGCCCTCAACACCAAGTCTCCTATTAAAGCTCCATGAGGCAGGCAAATGGGTGATTACCTGGAGAAGCAATTCCAGGCTAATGGCATAGTGATCAAGGGGACGGAGTATCACTAGGTAGGTAAACAGTGCTGTTTTGTTTTTGTAGTGAGGGAGCCAAATAGAATGTTACTGTGTGGGATTTAGTATGACTCTTGGCAGTAAACTGACAAGAAAGCACAATTGTTTTACAAAACGTATAAGGTTAATAGCTTTGGGTGTCTCTAATATGAAGGGCTGCTTTTAACAAGCTGCACATACATATCTGAGTTACCATCTACTGTCCTTAGCAGAAACACCAACACAGGGGAATGTACACACATGTGCATATCTCCTTACGCTCTCTCTGCACGCCTCAGTGTGTCAGGATTTGGACATGATTTCCTGTAATTTTTTTCCTTCTCCTTGGTGAGCATTTGGTGTTTATGACAGTCCAGGCCCTAATAAGAGATTTACCCTGTTTATTTTCTCAGTCAGACTGATGCTAACAAAACCCATTCACCCTTCTCCTTCCTCTATCCCCACAAATTACAAATAAGTTTTATATATTTATATATGACTTATTTCATCAAAATTAATTTCAGTGAACGTATTAGACACAATTGAATATCTCTTAATGTTATAGAATCATTTTAGGAGGGATCTAGCTAATAAGGAATAACTGTGAATGCCTGTAAGATAAAACAATATTTGCAAAATCCTTATCACAGTGCTTGGCACATAGTAATTGCTCAATAAATGGTAGTTTCTAGCACCATCACCTCCAGTCCAACCTTTGGTTAGCTAGGTATATTCTGGAGTAAGTTTTAATTGAAAAATAAATTTAGAAGAAGCATCTTTTATCGTAGATTTACTTCAGAAAGCAAAGTCAATGGCCAGACTAATGCCATTTCTTAGACCTTCAATTCAATGAAAAGCCAACAAATATACTGCAAGATTGTCATCATAATATCATGTATAATTTCATTTGGAGGGCCACTGTATTTTAATTTAATTTTCAAATAATTCTCATATTCAAATAATCATTACTCAAGATTTGGAGTAAATAAAAATAGATTCCAATTAATTAAAAACATAAAAAAGTCTCTCTAAAGAACTAAAATCTCCTTTATGTAAAAAAGAAGCCTAGTTGTTTCTGGGCCCATTATGCCACCATTCTTCTTTCTTTTTTTCCATTTTGATAGAAATTTATATGATTCTTTTATTGGTCCACATAGGTGTCAGATCTTGGTCATCTGAACAAAAGTTTATTTAAATAAAGGCTCTTTAGGTCTTCGTTTAAGGAAATGTTTTCTTTTTGGAGAAATCTTTTCTTGAAGGCTGGGGAGGGGAGGAGAGCAAGAACTAGACAGAGCACAAAACACTGAAGCAAGAAAAAAATGGAAAACAAGTCACTTGCCTCTGGACTCCACACGGAGGAACTATCAGTGGCATAGGAGTCTTCAAGTCCCCGGTTATTAAAAGCGGCTTCCATCTCCAAGCTGCCCTCTGTGGACTGGCGACTGAGCCTGTGGACCACACTGGTTTCCTGGGGAGATGCACCATGGTGCCTGGTATCCCCCACCTCACATAGGGACTGTGCATGGGCAGAGGTGGGCTCATCTTCACCATAAGACAAATTCTCAGAATAATGCAGTTGCCTTGCTCCATCCAAATCTAAATTTGCAATAAGGAAACTATTTCAAATATATTATTAGTTTATACATTTTATCTAGAGAAACTGAGCAATAGCAACTACATCAATCAAAACCTCAAAAACAAAACCCATAAAGTAACACCTGCAGAAACATAATTTCACTCATACAGTGGATAAACTTGGTCCATATAATCAAAAAGACCACTGGTTCATTATATGGGGTAAAGGTTAAGTACTTTCTAATAATATGAGTATAAAAGATGTGTATTTCTATTAGGAGAATAAATTAAACACATTAGCATTTTGTTGGAGCCAATGACCCCAAGACTTTGGGGATGGATCTAGGAAGCAAGAACAGCAATCTACTATGGAGACCACATGGTCTCCTGACTCTACCATTCTTTTTTTTCTCTTCCATGTTCAACATATTACCCTCTGCTCAAAAGGCTTCAGTGGTTTTCTCAAGAAGAAAGTTCTTTACTTGATCCATGCAAAGAACACTAGACTTGGATTCAGATATTCTGGATTTAAGAACTTGAATAATTTGAGCTGCCTGAGCCTTTGTTTCCTTATCTATAAAATGATGATATAAGTCATCAGAGAGACACATCAAATAATATCTGCCTGGTAGCCACAAAGCCTTCCATAAATATTAGCCTTGCTTACTTGTCTGGCCCACACTGGCCTCATCCAACCCAGCACACCTCACTTTCTACTACCTCCCAACTCTCTATCACCTGCGGCCTCACTGGCTCCTGAAAATGCTAGTTGGGTATTTCTGTTCACAGAGGTTCTCAAGCCCTCACTCTTGTCCTTTCCTCCTGTCCATCTGAAGTCTCAAAAACTCAATCTTTCTTGACTCCTTCAAACTCAGTATTTTTCTCAGACTTCATTTTCTTCCTCCTCTTCTCTTCTCTTTTCTCTTCTCTTCTCTTCTCTTCTCTTCTCTTCTCTTCTCTTCTCTTCTCTTCTCTCTCTCTTCTCTCCTTCTCTCTCTCTTCTCTTCTCTTCTCTTCTCTTCTCTTCTCTTCTCTTCTCTTCTCTTCTCTTCTCTTCTCTTCTCTTCTCTTCTCTTCTCTCTCTCTCTTCCTCTCTCTCTCTCTCCCTCTCCCCCTCTCTCAGTTCTTCCTTACTCTGTTCATCCTCTGCCTCTCCTTCAATGTCTAGGTTACCCTCATATTGGAAGGAAAAACTGACAGTTTCTTCCTAAGCTGTTGCCTTCACCCAGACTTGCCTCCTACATCCAAAAGGTAGCCAAGGATGTCTTATCTCTTTGGCCTTCAGGCTACCCCAGTAGCCCCCATCCCAGAATGAGAGATATAGACAGAATAAGTGAGTAGATGGCAAGGTATCTATAAATTCAGCTCTTATGTATACACTGTATGACATCAATTTTTTCCACTGTAAGTCAAAGTTTCAGCTAGAACATCCACTCCTTGAAAGCACTAAGCCACATGTATCTACTGCTCCTACCAGTGGACTTCACTAAACCCTCAAATAACTTCAAAGGCTGGGCAGGTACCAAATACTTGAAGCAGCCAAGTGTGCAGCAATATGGAGTGCTGGTGGCCGTGGTTTACTAGACTCACTTATATTAAACAGGCAAACTTAAAAATATAGTATCGTCTTTGCAAACCACATGAAAACACTTTCAGGCAGGCTTGGTCCTCAGTGCACAACTTCAGACCCCTTATTTGGGATTTTTCAAAACCCTGGCAAGCCATTGAGAAGTTCTACTATCTGTCTTCCTATTCTTAAAAATTCAGTTCAGCCCCCCCTGGGGACACGTTCATAGGACATCAGAACATTTTTACACTCGCACTTTCAGTTATTTGGCAAATACGCTTTTAAAAAGCCACAGAAAATGACAAACAAAACAAAGGCTATTGCATATGCAAAACCCTACAACATAAAGCAGAATTTTCTTCCAAGGCTCTAATTAGCACATCCATTCCTCACATGCGTGAACACTAAAATGTCCTATTAAACAGTGGGTCATCCATCAACATGTGTAGCACCCAGCAGGGTTTCAGCACAAAAATCTAACTTTGCCAAGAAATTACTCCCATAAAATTGTCTCATGACTTCAACTCCTACAGTGATAATACCTAGATCAGCAATAAGAGAATTTTTGAAAGCTACATCAAGCCTTGAAAAGCTTTTCATAACTGAAAAACATAAGACCTATATTAATGTAACAAACCATTTTCTTTGACAGACATTCAAGGATGAATTAGGCAAGCAAAGCTGGGGTGGAAGTCAAGTTGCAAGGAGCAAGAAAGGGAAAGGTGATTCACCGTTATATAAAGCAGTCTTCCCAGACTTTAAACTAAAGAAGATCATGTCACCTTAAACACATACAGAAAAGTAATTGCCTGTTGTCAGAGAAATGTATCCTGGCTTTGTAGAAATTATAGGGCATAATTATGTCACATCAATCCTATAAATTTCAGCAGAGAAATTCTGGAATTTATTTAGTCCATATCCCACTTTGATGGAATGTAACCAATTACTTTCTTTTACACGCCCAAACTCCTCTCTCCCACCACCACCCATATACAAATACTTTTGCTTGCCATCTACGATAGTTATTGTTAGGTTTCACTGTGGCTAACATATTCAATTAAAACACTAATGTAGTACCTGTTGCTGTACAGGTACTTTATAGAGGGGATTAAGATCCTTAAACAGTTGACTTTAAGTAAAGGAGATTATCTTACATAATCAGTCCATTGAAAGGCCTTAAAGGAGAACTGAGAGATCCCTGGAGATGAAATTTCACCTGTGGACTGCTTTGGCTTATACCTGAGAGTTTAAGCCTAGCTTTCTCAACAGCCATTCCTATGCATTTCAGAACTGTATGATTCTACTGCCCAGCCGGCCCGCCTTTCATGCCTAAAGATCTGATGCATAGCCTCTGATCGAGATCACTTAGCCCAAGCCCTCTTTGACATGAGCAGGAATGCAGTGACAATTAATGCAAAATAACACTAAGTCAGATACATGCGACAAGAGAGAACTTGGCTAGAATAAGAAGACCGCATTGTCTTGGTTCTAAAATAACCTCACACTCAATCTAGAATGAAGGATCTCACTTGAGCTGAAACATGAGACAACCTACCAGTAACTCATTCGAGGTTCAGATTTTACTTGAATTTGGACCTTTAATTTCATCTGTCCAACATTTTGAATGTGTTTTTAAAGTAAGAATTGTCTGCAATTACATTTGACTGTAGATACTCATGTTTAAGGTAGAGTGGGGAAAAAAAAACCTAAATAGATAACAAACCAAAAAAAAATCTTCTTGGGGTACAAACTTAATCTCATCATTATTCTTTATTACTGAAACAAATTCACTGATCTAAAGATAAACAAAAATAAATAACACAGAAAAAAATCATACAATTAAATTTAGCATGCAGTTATTTATTCCTATGAAAATCCCCCTGTTTTTCTTCAAAATCTACAGGTAATTCATTCACCGTAGTGGACTTTTTCCTCTCTCCAGTAGAGAAAAATTTACCTTTTCTATCACCAGCTGTCAAAAATTTTAGAATCACCAGTGATGACAAAAGTTGTTGCTAATTTCAGGAAGGGGAGAGGTTAGAGTGGTTGTCAGAACTCTCAGAACATCAGCCAATTGAATAAATCAGAAACTAGACACTTAGACTTCTGGGAAATGGGGCCATTAGCTTTAGAATTAAACAAGCTACTCCTAGGGAATAAACTGCTATTAACTTTCATTAGCTAACATGTGCCCTCTCAATGGAGAGGGAGGAGTGCTGTGATATAACATGAGAGACAGAGAGTAAAGCAGGAGGGGCTATAAGGACATGATGGACGGTCAGCATTATGCTTTGGTTACATAAGGCATTTATTTCTTGGCTCACCTTGGGCTAAAAAGTATAGCAATAAAATATGTTATGTTGCCCATATCAAAAAGTAAAATTACATAATGGATAGCAAATTATGATATTCCCGCTGAAAAAAAATAGGGTTCTTTTTGTTAGTTCTCCTTTTCTTTTTCCTCTGTTCTTTTTCTGCCTGCCTCATCCACATGCCAAGTCAGAAATTTCCTCTCAATCTCCTCTCAGTTTTGGTCTTCCCCTTTTCTCTTTCCTTTTACTACCTCTATGTGTTGAAAAACCACGGAAGAGCTATAACTATGCCCCCCTTGGTTTGACTGGCCACAGGCCAAAAGGAAAGACAGAACAGATTAGAGAAGCCAGGACGTTCAGACCAGTTCACTGAGGTGCACGGCATGACATGTTCTCTAGCTTTGTACCAAATACACTTCACAGCCTCTTCCCTTTCCCGGTGTCCTGTGCCTACACCGGGTTCTCGGCATAGGAGAGACAGATGCCTGACCTTTGCTGGGGAGAGCACTAAGGTGTATTGCCCTGTTCATCTTCCAGGTTATTTTGTGTAAGTGGAGGACACTTAACAAGCCCTTCCCTCCTCCGTCACAAGCTGTGCTTACCCTGCCCCCGAGTGTCCTCCTCTCCCTCCTATGGAAGGTAAACTTAGTATAAAGATGCTAGGAAGGCATAAGACCTTGCACTTGCCCAGCTAGTCTCGTGTGAAGTGTGTGTATGTGTGTGTGTGTGTGGGGGGGGGGGGGCCCGTCGCAAGCTGTGCTTACCCTGCCCCCGAGTGTCCTCCCCTCCCTCCTATGGAAGGTAAACTTAGTATAAAGATGCTAGGAAGGCATAAGACCTTGCACTTGCCCAGCTAGTCTCGTGTGAAGTGTGTGTATGTGTGTGTGTGTGTGGGGGGGGGGGGGTTCAGCTATGGGGAATGAGGGAGAGAGTGCAGGGCATGTGTGGTTTGAGAAAGGTTATTCAATATTATTATGATACATGTTTTTATTTGGAAAATAAAGCATACCTATTGTCTTACTAATACAAACTATTAAAAGACAGGCTTCAAAACTCGTCTGAGGTTACATAACTATGTGGAAAATAGACTCAACATTGCAAATGGGAGCAAAGGCACAGGGTTTCAATGTCAGCGGACAGGTATATAAAGTTTTTGAACTTATCAGAGGGAAACAAGATGTTATAAAGCTTGATAAATACCATTCTGGTCATTAGTGCTCAACACGCACAAAGCAGTAACTACAGGAAGGAAGGGGTCCCACAAATCAGGGGTCCAGGCTTCAGCACTTCTGCTTTCCATCTCCAGCTCCCTGCAGCCCCCCACC
>NW_005366214.1:2498600-2508677 GCF_000412655.1 Myotis brandtii
CCCCAGAGAAATGTGGAGCAGCCCTTTCCCTGTCCCAGCCCCTGGCTCCTGCCCCACTTACTCTCCCTCTAGTGACTCACAGAAGCAAGTGCAGAGTTACATGAATCAAAGATGTTCTTCCTGTTGGCCATCCCTGGTCTAGATAGAGGAAGGGTTGGATGCAAAGAATACCTTCACAGGCAGACACCTGGGTTCTGTCCTCTTCCCCGGTAGAGAGCAAATGGCAGACTTTTGGTTTCTGCTCTGATCTTGTCTGCTTGCCTTTCTCAGACACTCTTGACCGGAAGCTCTGGGACCGGGACACAGAAATCTCAAATTGCTTCATCACCTCTTCGTCAGTGTCAGAAGATGTGCACAGCTCTTCATCATTTCCAAAGCTGTTCACTGGGAGCAAACAAGAGCCATCAGTCTCCTGCAGGGCCCGCAAGAATACAGAGATATAAGTCTAACCAATGGGCACAGACACCAGGGGGGTGAGGGCATGAGTGTGTTGGGGGAGGGAAGGGTGGAAGGGCAATGGGGGGATAAAGACACATATGTAATACCTTAATCAATAAAGAGAAAAAAAATTTAAAAAGAATACAGAGATAGACCATCATAGAGAAACAGAAGAGCATGGGCAATTGGTCTGGACCAAGCAGTCCCAAATTGGACAGAAAGCATTTAAAGCATGGTTGGAACACACATTTGAGTTCAAATGAATAAACAGGAAGAGACAGCTCATGGGGGGTAATTAGAAGTGCATGGCAAGAACCCAGGAGGAACCATGGGGACAGCCCTAATCTACACAATGAGCCCTCTTGCTGAGCCGGCAGCCCTGCTTATTTGTTATGGTGCTGACACATTCTCATAACTGGGAAGAGGACCATTATCCGTGCACGTGCCTCATGCAGATCTAGTCACCGTGACAGAAAAGCTCTTTGCTTCATCTCAGCTATTAAAACCCAGAGCCAACTGAGATTTGCCAAAAGCTTCCTGGTTTTGGAAAGAGACATCCATAGTGTGTGTGTGTGTGTGTGTGTGTGTGTGTGTGTGTGTGTGTGTGAGAGATCCTGTTTCTACTAGAAATGTTCTGATGCCTTTTTCTCAACACCAACAACCCAACCCAAATACCCTTTGAATTACTTATACTGCTTCCCCCACATTCCCCACATCCCAGCACACAGGTCCTCTCTCAGTTTCTCCATCATGCCCAAATCATCCCCGCCTTAGAGTTCTTTGCCTTTGTTGTTCTTCTGCCTGGAACCCTCCCTACCCTGGCTCCTCTCATCATTCAGATGTCAGCTCCACTGTCACTCTACCCTAATCACTTTCCACAGCTTGCCTGAAGCAGTTCATAGCACTTTCCATCTTTCTCTCTTCTCTTCCATAACTTCCATAAAAATAAAACATCACCTTTTTGTTAACCCATGTGTACCCATTATTGTAAAACAATGCTTGTTGCATAGTGAGTGTTTAATAGGCACTTGTTAAGTGTTGAATAAGTTGGTGAACACCCAGGGTTTTATCCCAACCCTGAAGCACTCTCCCCACCACATACACACAGTTCCCTGTGCCTGGAACACTCCTCAGCCCCATCCAGACTAGTCAAGAATCTAGCTCACATTCAGGTCTCAGCATTGACATCAGTTCTTCCAGAAGGCCCTTCCTGACCCCTTAAATCATGTTTAAGTCTCCTTCCACGTGCTGTAAAGTCTCTCTATGCCCTGCCCTGGCAGTGCTCCCTCCGGAGTGTGGCAGAATTACCTGTGTAATTGCCAACCATTCCACCTAATCTGTGCACACATGACGGTAAGAGTACATCAGACCGCCCAGCTCTGCATCCCTCCAGGCCTGATCTCTGTGCCAGGCACATGGCAGACTACTCTGTAAATATTTTCTGAATGTGACTTGGAAATGAAAAATAATGAGAAATTATTTTTTGAAAATTTCCTCCTTCCATCCAAAAGTCACAATGATTCTGGGGAAGAATGTGGCTGCTAATTCACAGATGGCTCCTAAGATCACTTCTGAATCAGAAGCTAAGCAGACATTAAAAAGCCATATTTTAAGTGAGAGAAAATACTTTAAAACACCAGTCTGGTCAAAACACTTATTCTCTGGCTCATGTAAGAGTTGATATGTTTGAGGTTCTTTGGGAGACTAGTAATAATAACAAGCACTTTCTGAATATGTTTTATGTGCCAGCAACTGTCCTAAGTGCCTTACACATATTATCTCATTTAACCCACACAAAATCTCTATTATTATTCCTCTTTTCCAAGTAAGAAAATTGAGGCAGGGAGAAGTCTACAGCTGGCTGAGATAACACTGCCAATAAACGATAGAATCAAGACTTGAATTAAGGCAGCCTGCCTCTCGAGGCCACGTTTCTGATCCCCATGCTGGAGAACCAGAGAGAGCTGGTGGAAGTAATCCTTATTCTGCGTACTCACACTAACTAGCAGAATCCCTGTCGCCAAGTCCCTTAACCTCTCTGGCCCTGCTTCCTCATTTGTGGGTCATTCCTAACATCTGGATCATTTCCCAGGTCTTTTCTTGATCTAAATTCTCCGACTCCCAACTTCCTGCCCACAGGCATTAAAATTTTATGTTTCTCTCTTTTATTGCAGGGGCGGGGGGGAGGGGGGTAGCAGCTAATCCAAGAACATGGGAGCACATTGTTGTCAGTTCACTCAATTCTATCAGCTGTGACCAGTGCCATGGGAGGACCTGAGAAGCTAAGTGTCAGAAGAGACTAGATTTTCCCATTCATAATCCAATGCATTCCAACAAAAAACCATCACAATGAGCTGCCTGCTCATGTCTCAACATGCTGGGCACCGCACTCTGGAATGGGGTGAACCATCACATAGGGGAGACATCCAGAGACATAGTGAGGCAAAATTAAACCCCACCTTTAGCGTATAAAACCAGCTACACACCTGGGAGGGAGACAGAGGGATATATGCACAGGAGGGGTGGATGGATTAGACATCTGTTTAGAGCTCTTTTCATCTCTGAGATTCCATTCTACTTGTATTGCTAGGCAGGCATTTTTAAAATTTCACTGGTCATAAGTCATCAATTTCAAATTAAGTGAGTTAGCTCATGGATATTTCCCCACATATAAAATCAGTAATTAGAATTCATTAATTTATCACTATGTGGTCCTTGGTGGTGGTGTTGTTGTTGTTTTTTTTTCCAGTAAGTCACTGATCACCCACAGAGCAAGATTCGCCTCACTGATACAATAATCATGATAGTAATTGTAACATTTCCCATTTACTAAACACATACTAAATGCCAGACACCTTTCTTGGAACGCTGTGTGTATTATCCCATTTAATCATCATAGCAACACCAGGAAGTAGAGATTATTCTTATTCCTGTTGTAGAGATGGGAAACAGAGGCACAGAGAAGTTCAGTAACTTGCCCAAGGCAACACAGTTAGTTAAGTAGCAAAGCTGAGGCTTAAACACAGAACCTATATTCTTAGCCACTGTGCATATCACCAGACATCATTGCATCAGGACACCAGAGCCATATCTAGCTTACTTTTCAGGGGAAGTTGAGAGGACTCTGACACTCCTACCCTGAAATCTGCCAGGAGGTTGCCTCCTTTGTGAGAAGAAAAGAGCAGTGAGAAGAATGGTTAGTCCATGTGGGAGTGAATGCTTATAGACAAGCTGCAGTATAACTGGCTATTGCTCCTTATGGGATTATAAACACACCTGCCATGCTATCCTTAGCCTTACTCCCCAAGGGTCTCAGGGAATTCTCTGCCTAAATAGCAAAACCACCCATCCCTCCTGGAAACCATTGAGCAGCAAAGTACGTCCATGGTGGCACTATTACAATGATAAAATCAACCCAATATACAGCACTTATCATGTGCCAGTCATTGTTCGGGAACTTCGCATATGTTAGTCTATTTACTCCTCACAATAACCCTTAATGAAATAGGTACTTTATTATCCCCATTGTATGGATGAGGAAAGTGAGGTTAGCAATTTGCCACAATAATAACAGTTAATAAATAGTGGGATCAATATTCAAACCCAGGTTGTCTTACTCCAAAGACAATGTTATAAATTACCACATAATCTCCTTCTAACCCTCTGCTGTCTCAAGAAAACAATATCTTAAATACTGGTCAAAATTAATATAACTTGTTTTGTCACTAAGACAAAATCACATAGGTTGGACTGGAAAGGATTTTCATAAGCATCTATCTATTCTCATTTTTACAAAGAGAAACCAAAGCCCAAAGAGGCAAAGTGGTCTGCCACAGCTATACCATGCCAGGACCAAACATGGGTCTCCAGTGTCCCACATCAATGAGTTTGCTACATTATCTTCCAAGCTCTCTCGCCAATGGGCTATTTTTCACACTAAAATCTTTATTCATTTTTATGAATTATTCCAGTGATTGTGGAGGTTGGTGGAGGTGGAAGAGGGCATAGAGGGAATAAATGGTTCACACTAAAATCTTTACTTGTCTTTATGAATTATTCCAGTGATTGTGGAGGTTGGGGGGTGGTGGAGGTGGAAGAGGGCATAGAGGGAATAAATGGTGATGAAAGAAAAATTGCATTAGAAATAAATATAAAAATAAACAAATAAAAGAAAAAGAAAAACCCCAACTACTCACCTTGTAATGAATCTATGTCAACAACTAAATAATGAATCTGGATTTCACTCAACTGAAATCTTTGATAATCACAAAGTCTCACCTAAGTTGTGGCACTTATCTGATATGTAACAGCATATCAAATACCAAGTTCAAACCCCTTTCAAGCTAAGTAACCCGGGAACAGTGCAGTCGGGATTTGTATTAAAATCTTCACCCCTTCATCTAATTAGCTTGCTAAAATAACAGAAAAAAGTCACACAATTACCCTGGCTGTAGATATACCTTGAAGTTACCCTTGTTCCTTTCCTCAATCACAGAATGCAGAGAGATCTTAGCTACCACCTACACATCAGACTCTTCTGAACTCTCTCTAATGCACAGCCACTTAGCCTCATCCCTTTGTTCACACACTACTAAGGTGCTACTGTGGGCTTCTTGCACTGGCAGGAAGATCATGACTTTGACACGAAGAGAGAGCTATCTATAGACCTACAGATATCCAGTCCTACTTCAATGAAGTCATATTGCCCCTCCCTCTGACTTTAATAATTTATTTCTATTTTAAATAGATAGGGGCAGAGGAAATGATATCTCCATCTTGCACATTTAAGAGAGGAAGGTAGGTCCCTGTCAAGTGTAACATCAGTTAAAACAAGAGTGGTTAAGGATGTGGAATCTGGAGTCAAGCTGACTGAGTTTGAATCTTCTATTTGCTATTTTAAGACCTAAGCAAGTGGTCTGCCCACAGCTATACCATGCCAGGACCAAATGAGATAAACCATATAAAGGCACTTAGCACATGCCCAGCTTATGATATGTTAACTATTATAATTATGTCCCCTCATGGCAGTGCCCTGTGTAGAAACCCTTTTATAATGCCTTGTAGTTACATGCAAAGGAAAGAATGTGCCTGTTCTTGCAATGTATAACTTAAAGACTCATCATAAGAGTTGTTGTGGGAGAAGGGTAGAAGAAACAAGGATCAGAAAGGAGAAGATTAAGTTGATATGTGGGTTGCATGGCCTTCCTTACCTCACCACTCTTTTCCCCAAGTCTGGAGGTGGAGCGCTCTGTAAGAGCTGGCAATGCTGTCGCTCTGTAAGAGTTGGCAATGCTCTATGGATGTGGGCAGTGCCCAACACCTGCTCATTTTGTTGTTTCCTTTAAGACAACAAAACCACCAACTGGTAAGGCAAGGAGATTATCTTAACCCTGTCTGCTTCTATTTTACAGATGAAGAAAGAATTTCTAAATGATCAGTACAGCTCCAAGATTATTAATTTCTTCCGCCTGTCTGCTGCTATTTTACAGATGAAAATGATCAGTACAGCTCCAAGATTATTAATTTCTTCCCATCCACATAGGAGCAACTAGATGGAGGGAAGAACTACTCATATCCTATAGATGGGAAGTAGAGATAGGTGGGGGTGGGTTGTGCTTGGTGGTACAGTCCTGGGCACTACTTCTACCTACAATTATAGGAAAGGAAAACCCTTATATAGAATATCTGACAAATACCCACAGCAAATATCTGCCCATGGTGGTTGCATAAGGATAAAAATAATAAGATGCTGATTAAAGTGAAAAAACAGAAGGAAGGTCAAAGGTAACAACTGCACATTTCAGATCCTAAGAAAATGGCCACCACAATTCAGCCATTCTTGGATTCAGGCAAAATAGGCAAATATATTTATAAATCAGCCAGCCTTGATTTTTTTTCAAACTATGCTCTATGGAAGTCTAGGGTTCCTCAAAGAAGCTTCAATGCCACTGTATAAGTTGAGATAGGGATGGCTGTGCTGAGCAGGCTGAGCTATGAACCATCTACCCAATCAGGGCTATTTCACACTAATATGGTTTATTGTAAGATTCTATTGGGAAATAGAAAAAATAGGAATCCTGACGCTGAAAATGTTTGATGTAATCCAATTCCCTCATGCTATAGAACAGACCTAAGGTGAGACTGACTACTTAAGAGACTTATTTTAGTCAAATAGCTAGTTAGTGACAGAGGAAGAATTAGCATCTGGTTCTCCTGTGCACACCTGTTTTGTCACCCTACACCTTGTATGAAAGGTTTTGATAACTCTACTTCATATATAAACAAAGAGATGGCACATGTAATGGTTAACTATGAGTGAGTCAAATAGAAAATCTTTTATAAAAATTAGTGACATACATAAGTTACAATCTTGAGGAGTCCAGTTCTAATAACAGCAGAGCAAGTGATTTGAATTAACCTACTACTAATAATAATAATAAATTCAGAGAAAAAAATGTAAACCAACTATTTTAAGACACAGAGAATGAGCAAGGGCAGGTAGGCATTGGAGGAAATCCAATTTTTGAAAGAAGGAAACTTCACTGGGTGAGATACATAGTCACATTGCTTTTCTGCTGAAAGTACTCTTAAGTCAATGAGACAGGGCACCTAGGACTCAGGCAGAAATCTGAAGCCTATTGACTTGTGTGTACAGAATTCAGGGCAGCTAGAACAGCTGGAAATAGAGAAACCCCAGAAAGGAGGGAACCAAAGAGAGGGGAACCCCAAACATGCATACGAACTTATCTCAAACACTTGGCTCAAACCTGAACTATGAATGCACCGGGGAGAATCTAAGGAACCCAGAAAAGTAACAGCTACAGGGCTAAACATTTGAACAGACAGTTTGGCTGTATCCTTCCTCGAGGGAGACCAAGTTAGGAACTTGAAAATGGCCAAGTTAGAGGGGCTTGGTTAACACTCTAGGTTTTCCATTAAAACTCTAGAATAGTAATCTTAGAAGTGAGACTAAAAGTAAAAGTGAATTGAGCCCATAGTAACAAAGTATAAAATCAATACTTCACAAGTTCAAAGGAACCAAGCAGTAATTAAATTTGGGGCTAAAACAAAAAGTAACATTCTGTACAGGAAGATGAAAGAATACAAAGCCTCTATAACATTTCATCCTTAATGTCCACTGTATAATCAAAAATTACTAGACATACAAAGAAACAAGAAAAATGTAAAGAAACAAGAAAAATGTGAATCAGCAAGAAAAGAAGCAGTCAATTGAAACTAGCCCAAAGATGACTCAGATGTTGAATAAAGAAGACAAAAATCTTTAAATCATCTACTATAAATATGCTCAAAGAATCAAATGGAAAAGTGATAATAATAAATATACAGAAGGATAATCTCAACAGAAAATAGAAACAATAAAATAGAACTAAGTAGATATCTATACTTAAAAATAAAATCTCTGGAATAAAAAAAAATTCTTGGACTGGTTTTATAGCAGATTAGAGATGGCAATAAACTTTGAGAGATCTCAATAGAAAGAAATCAATTGAAGAACATAAATTTGGAAAAAATAAACAAAGCCTTAGTGAACACTGATGACATATCAAGTTGTCTAAAATATGTGTAATTGGAAAAACAAAACAAAAAATGAAAAAAATATTTTAAAAATAATGGCTGAGCATCTCCCAAATTTGGTGGAAAAAAACAATTCATATATAGATTCAAAATTTGTGGCAACCTAGTTAGAAAGTTCAACAGCTAAGCACATCATAGTCAACTAGCTGAAAATTAAAGATGAAGTTAAATGTTTGAAAGTAGGAAGAGAAAAAATTAAAAAATGGAGAACAATAATACAAATGAAAACTGACTTCTCTCAGAAAAATGAAAGTCAGAAATTACATTTAAGTGCTGAAATAAAAAATAATAATATTAAATTCTATGTCCAGAAAAACTATCCTTGAAAAGGGAATGTAAAATCAACACATTTTTATGTCAATGAATAGAAAATTCATTAGACCTACACTTAAAAAAAATATTACAGGAATTTCTTCATGTGAAAGAGACTGGTAAAAATGTAAATTTCCAATCCCAGGGAAGAATAAAGAGCAATTTTGCATATGGTAAATGCAAAAAAAATATTTGATGTTTTCTCCTTTAACTTTTTCTAAAGATAAGTGAAGAAAGTATATACTATTGCATTGTGGGAGTTGATAAAATGTGGTGAAATAAAGTGTAAGATAACAGTAACACAAGAGAGAGAAGTAATGATTTATACTGCTGCAAAATAAAAATCATTGTAAAGTGGTATAATGCAAAGAGTAAATGTTGCAAAGTGATAAAATATTAAACTTGAAATGGACTGTGATAAACTAAAGATGTGCATGTATTCTTATAGCAACCACTGAATAAAGAAAATACTAAAAGGTATAACTAAAACCTTAATAGAAAAATGAAAATTGCCCTAGCCAGTTTGGCTCAGTAGATAGAGCACTGGCCCATGGACTGAAGGGTCCCAGGTTTGATTCCAGTCAAGGGCACGTATCTTGGTTGCAGGTACCCAGCCCTGGTCGGGGTGCATGCATGAGGCAACCAATCAATGTGTCTCTCTCACATCGATGTTTCTCTCTGACTCTCCCTCTCCCTTCCAATCTCTCTAAAAATGAATGGAAAAATATTTTTGGATGAGGATTAACAACAACAAATTAAAATTGCATGCTAAAAACAACAAAAGTAACAGATGATAAAAGTCAGATGCAACAAATAGAAAACAAACATCAAAATGACATACCTAAACACAATAATATTCATACATTAAATGCAAATAAAATAAATATCCTATTTGAAAGCAGACATTGTCAGGCAATAAAAATGCATGACCCAACTATACGATGATTATAAGAAACACACTTTACATATAAATACACAACAGGTTAAAAGTAAAAGAATTTAAAAAGATATGCAAACTGCAAATAAGGAAGCTGGTGCAGTTATATTAACTTTGAGTGCCAACCAATATCCTAGGAACTATGCTAAAATTGCCAAGGCAGTTTTGCTGATTTTATAGCAGTTTAGGAAAAAAATTATGAATTGCAAGTAAATGAAGCTACATATTCAAAAACTTAAGGAAACCTTTACTACAGAAACCTTTACATTGACATATTTAGCAATATCATCATCACTAATAAAAGCAGACTTAGAACTGGACGCCATTTCTAAGCTTTGATAGTGCTGCTCCCCGGCACTTTTGGCGAAAGACAGGAGGAGCGCAATCGTGCTCCCCGGCACTCTAGGGGTTAACATCAAAGTAGACTCCAAGTCTAGAATTTAACCAGAGATAAAGATAGTTTACTTAGCACAATATCCTCTAGGTCCATTCATACTGTCTCAAATAATGAGATTTCATTCTTTTTTATGGCTGAGTAATATTGCATTGTATTATATATGTACCACTTTTTTATCTACTCATTGATAGATAGGCACTTGGGTTGCTTCTACATCTTGGCTATCTACACTAATAAAAGACAAAAAACATAATTGACCATACCTTCGCTATTCCTTAAGCCATGGCCACCAGCCAATCAGAGCGACTATATGCAAATTAACCCAACCAAGATGGCGGCCAGCAGCCACAGAGCTGGAGCAAGCAGGAGGCTTGGTTGCCCCAATGATGGAGGAAGC
>NW_005366214.1:2509802-2510933 GCF_000412655.1 Myotis brandtii
ATTCCCAGAAGAGGAATTGCTGGGTCATAAGGCAGTTCCATTTTTAATTTTTTGAGCAAACTCCATACTGTTTTCCAGAATGGTTGCATCAATTTGCATTTCCAACAACAGTGCACAAGGGTTCCAACTGATAGTTTACAAAATAGTCCTGGGGGTGAAAAGTACAGCATGTGTTTGTAGTTCTGATTGTAAAACTTTAAACTATAAAACTCCTAGGGGAAAAACACAGGAGAAATTTTTGCAATCTTAAAATATGCAAAAGCATGAACCATAAAGGCAACACTGATAAATTAGACTTCATCAACATTTAAAACTTTTGCTCTTTGAAAATCATTAAGAAATGAAAAGCCACACCACAGACTAAGAGAAAATATTTATACACATATGTCAGATGAAGAACTTGTACCCAGAAAGAAAAAGACCTTTACAATTCAATAATAATATAACTCAACACAAACAACCCAATAAAAATTTTCAAACCTACACTTTACAAACTAATATGTGCAAATGGCCTATAAATAAATGAAAAGATGTTTAACATCAGGGTAACATAAATTAAAGCCAAAATTATATACTAGTAAAGTTTTGTTTTTAAGTGACCATATTAAGGGCAAGGAAGTAAAGCATCAACAATTCTTGTACATTCCTGGTGGAAATGTAAAACAGTAAAACAATTTTAGTAGTTTCTTAAAAATTCAAGCATATATTTGACCATGGAACTTAGCCACTCCATTGCTAGATATTTTCCCAAAGAAAAAAAATAAAAAGCACATGTCCACACAAAGACTTTTACACAAATGTTCATAGAAGCTTATATTTGTAGTAGCCAAAATCTGGAAGTAACCCAAAAGTACATCAACAGTAACCCAAAAGGTGAATGGATAAACAAATTGTGATGTATCGATACACTGGAATATTAGTCAGCAATCAAGAGTAATCAACTATTTATATCTGCAGCAATATGGATAAATCTCAAGTGCACTAGCTGAGTGGTAAAAAAAAAAAGTCAAAAAAGACTACACTGGTAAAAAAAAATAGTACCCATTCATTATATCATTCCATTTATATAATACTAGAGGCCCGGTGCACAAAAATTTGTGCATCGGCGGGGGGGGGGGGGGGGGGGGCCCT
>NW_005366214.1:2511282-2515208 GCF_000412655.1 Myotis brandtii
GGGAAGCGTGTCGGAGGTACGGTTAATTACCATGTTTGTCTATTATTAGATAGGATTCTAGAAAATTTTAAATAATATATTGTGATAAATAACAGACCAGTAGTTTTTCTTGGGGGGAGGGGAAGCTACTGAAAAAGAAGAATGAATGACCATGGGGCATGAGGAAACTTTTGGAGTGATATAAATGTTTGTTTTCTTATTTGTGGTGGTGGCTTCACATGTATAATAAATAAGTCAAACTCGTCAAATTACACACATGCATTTTATTGTATTTCAATTGTACCTCAATAAGGTTTTTTAAAAGCGGTTGAAGTAAAGCTATATCCCATAGTAGCCTTATCTCTCCCCACTGCAAGACATGAGGACCTCTCTTATTGACTGAAATGTTCCCAGTCTTGAGCCATTTCTGTGCAGTTGAGAAGGCTCCAAGCCTATGAGGTCTAGAACTTGTCCCCCTGCTCTAGCCCTAGAAAAGATGTCTGAGGGCCAGAGTGCCCGCCAAATGGAGCATCTCTCTGATCCCCACTGTGCATACCTGGGAAGTTCTTCTGGTTTTCTGATTTATAGTCTGAGTTTCTAGGTAAGGCTTGAAATGCTACCCTCATTTAGCTCTTGTCTAACCTCTGTATGTATCTAGTTATTGGACCCTATTGCCAACAGCCAACAGCTACTAACTAATGTCAAACCTAGAAGACCCTGAATATAGACAATGCTGTCACAACTCCCCTGATGCCATACTTAGCTCACCTTATTTACCACGAAGAGGAAAGTGTTTGCCTAGATCAGCCCCAAATTTGCCTTGCATCTCTGGACAGGAATTTGTATTACTAGCTATTAACCACTTCAGGCAGGGGTGGGCCCTTTTTTCTGCCAAGGGCCATTTGGATATTTATAACATCATTCACAGGCCATATAAAATTATCAACTTAAAAATTAGCCTGCTATATTTGGTCAAACATCTAATTAACTCACCCCTAATGCCTTGGCAGGGCCAGACCAAATGCTTTTGTGGGCCTTATATGGCCCACAGACCGGACGTTCCCCACCCCTGACTAAGAGATATGCCCTGTATCCAGGGCTTCTTTAGTCTCTTTAAGATTTATTTCTCTTCCCCCTCAGGCCAAACTCATCCAAGATATGAGAAGAAGCATTGTGAAAACATTGAAGGGTAGGGTGATTGGCTGATTGTAGGGATATTCTGAACAGACCTGTATTTGCACTCACTGGGCCCTCATTTCTCACTATTTGAACTCTCGAGTACAAATGTTTTCTGGTGGTCTTTGACAATCACTCTAAGCTGTTTCATCACTGCAACAGGGCTGACCTGGACAGGAGCAAGTGCTAAACTGTCAACCTTCCAGTTGCTTTTAAGCTCTGCTCTCTAATTTGTATGCCTCCTACAAGGGAATTTCTTGATGGGACCCAAGTGTTGTGTTGTTTTCCTACAATGGTGGCATTTACATACAAATTAATGGCCAAGACTGTAATTTACTCTGCTGGGAACTGAGGTGACTGGATAATTAAATTTCTGCACATGCAGAGAAAACATAAAAACAGCATGGTTGTTCTTGCTTTTTTCTCCCCAGCCCCCAATAGTTCTCCATCACTCCAAAGAATTCTTACAAGCAAATGTGAATCAACATTTCATTTTACAAATGTTCTGATTAGGGAGACAAAAAAACAATCCCATTGCCATGGATACTAAAATGCAGGGCACAGGATGTGTAACCAAGGTGGAGAAAGATAATGAACAGATCTTGTGATTTGCAGGTATTGTTTCTGAATTTCTAGCTGTTCACTTCATCCCCTCATCTTCCCATCTTGTGCTGCAAATGATCCTCAAGTCAGTGTCCAAAGTGTTGTTTTATCTTGAAAATAAACCCCAGCCAATATTCAGAGTTAATTTCTATAAAACAGTTTCAAATCTCCTCAGCACAAAATCTAGGGTAAATACTAGTATATCCAAATATATCATGACAATTGAAAAGAAACAGACTAAAACACTCACTTAGCTAAGTAAACATTTTCAGAAAATAAAGCCATATCCCCCCCCCCTCCAAAAGTCATGCATTCCGATGTCAGATATTCAGTGGGGATATGCATACATTAGAATAGCAGCCCCCAGTGATGCTCTGAAAATCTGAAAAATTAATGGAAATTTTTCTAAAAATTCAATTTTCCCCATAAAGTTTGTATACTTCAAGTATCTGTTATTATACATGCTGACAAGCAAAAGCAGGTAATAAAGCAAATGAATATTAACAAAGAACTTGCTAATCATTCTTCCTTCTACAGCTTGTTTTGTTGCAAACATGCATACTCACAGCTGTGACTGTTATATGGCTTACATAATCTCGTCACATTTTCCATTGGAAAAATGATTCCTGATTCATGATGAAAATAAGTGCATTAAAATTTCATGGGGTGCCACAAAAAAAGCACCTCAATTTTCAGGCATTGAACCACCTGAACAAATCAGGCACTACTGAATTAGAAATGTTGCCCTGGATATAATAATATCCCTGTTTGATCCATAATCTTAAACATCATGCAGAGTTTAGCTTCTATTATTTCTCTTACTTACATTTTCTAAATGGGTTTGTGTAGCTGCAACTCTTCTTACATCTTTAAGTAATCTGCAGTCTTAATTCATTCTTCTCCAGTCTGTCCCCTTAGTGTCTAATATACTATTAGGTAATAATGCTTCAATAATAAACAAACAAACTTAAAATTAGTGCAATGCTGTATTCATCAGGGTTCTCCAGAGCAACAGAACCAATAAGAGAATATCTGATTTGAATCAGTCTACTGATTCAAATTTCATTCACAAACACTCTTCCAGACACATGAAGAATGATATATCACCAACGATCTTGGCACCATGTGGCCCAATCAGATTGACATGTGAAATTGACTATAAAAAATAGCATATAAAAAAAAAGCCCAGGTCACAGGTGCCAGAGGTAAGCTGGTGCCAGCAGCCAGGGGACTGATTCAAACATTCACAAACACTCTTCCAGACACATGAAGAATGATATATCACCAACGATCTTGGCACTATGTGGCCAAGTCAGATTGATGACTGAAATTGACTATTAAAAAATAGCATATAAAAGCTAAATACAAAGCAGAAAGAGTACCAACAAGATGCAGACCATATGAAGGTTTTAATCCCAGCTCTGACACTTTCCAATTGGGTGATCTTGGGTGATCACTAAGCCTGTTTATTCATCTTTTAAAATTAGACCAGCTTTTGGCTCCAGCTGTATGGAAGCCTGAACCATATATATTGGTACAAACTCATAGAAATACTGATGAAATTAGAACCTGGTGTTAGCCTAAATGGTGACCAATTCGTTTGCAGGTGCCATAGGCTTGTATCTAGGATATTAATAGTCCTGGATTCATACAAGCCTGGCTGGAAGCATAAGGCTCCTACTCTTTAATAAGGGCTGGCCTTTTTTTTGAAAAGGGAACTAGTAAAATTTCATCTAACATGTTGGACCTAAAGAAGTGGCAAAGGAGTTTGCTGTCTGTTGGGGATGTAAATGAGGGGGGAAATCCTATGAGAAATAAAAAAATCAAGTCTTTACTTCTCACAGAGATATAATATCAGCACAGTGCAGACATCTGAAGGCAAGGACTTAAATAAATGGTTAAGCACCTATGGAATCCAGGAGACCCAACAGAAGCAAAGGGCAAAACTTGTCTATAAAAACACCTCTATAACCCAAGGTGCACAGGATTATACCCCCACTAAGCACAAAAAATGATCCCTTCTGAAGATAAGCTCACCCCACAAACACACAGAATATAATATACAAGAGGGATTAAGCTACCATGAGGTGGGATACAACTAAGAATACACAGTAATTTCAAGTATATAAGAAAGATTTACAAAAATTAGCCATGTATTAGATGACAGA
>NW_005366214.1:2515940-2536966 GCF_000412655.1 Myotis brandtii
TCCCCCCCTACCCGAGTGCACAAATTTTTGCGCACCGGGCCTCTAGTATATATATATATATATCATAACAATAATAAAAGGCCAAGAGGCGTCACAACCAAAATGACCAAACAACAGGTCACCATGAGGTGCATGGAGCACCTCTCGGGCCCTCCCCTTAGGCCCACAGGCTCTGATTGCAGCAAGATTGGTAGCCCGCGAGTGGGACGGGCCATGCGATATCATGCACTGGGCCTCTAGTGTGTGTGTGTGTGTGTGTAGGCCCACAGGCTCTGATTGCAGCAAGATTGGTGGCCCGCAAGTGGGAGGGGCCATGCGATATCATGCACTGGGCCTCTAGTGTATGTGTGTGTGTATATATATATATTTTTTTCACATAACTGTAGAGGCTGGAAAGTCCCAAAATCTGCAGTTGGCAAGCTAGAGACTAAAGAGGACACAGTGTAGTTCCAGCCTCACTAACGGTCTGAGAACCAGGAGAGCCAATGCTGTAAGTTCTAGTCAGAGGGCAGGAGAAGGCTGATGTCCCAGCTTAAGGAGACAGACAGGTAAAGTTCCTTCCCCCTTACACAGCATTTTCCTTCTATTCAGGCCTTCAATTGCTTGGGTGAGGCCCATCCACATTAGAAAGGGCAATCTGATTTGCTCAGTCTACTGATTCAAATTTCATTCACAAACACTCTTCCAGACACATGAAGAATGATATATCACCAACGATCTTGGCACCATGTGGCCCAATCAGATTGACATGTGAAATTGACTATTAAAAAATAGCATATAAAAGCTAAATACAAAGCAGAAAGAGTACCAACAAGATGCAGACCATATGAAGGTTTTAATCCCAGCTCTGACACTTTCCAATTGGGTGATCTTGGGTGATCACTAAGCCTGTTTATTCATCTTTTAAAATTAGACCAGCTTTTGGCTCCAGCTGTATGGAAGCCTGAACCATATATATTGGTACAAACTCATAGAAATACTGATGAAATTAGAACCTGGTGTTAGCCTAAATGGTGACCAATTCGTTTGCAGGTGCCATAGGCTTGTATCTAGGATATTAATAGTCCTGGATTCATACAAGCCTGGCTGGAAGCATAAGGCTCCTACTCTTTAATAAGGGCTGGCCTTTTTTTTGAAAAGGGAACTAGTAAAATTTCATCTAACATGTTGGACCTAAAGAAGTGGCAAAGGAATTTGCTGTCTGTTGGGGATGTAAATGAGGGGGGAAATCCTATGAGAAATAAAAAAATCAAGTCTTTACTTCTCACAGAGATATAATATCAGCACAGTGCAGACATCTGAAGGCAAGGACTTAAATAAATGGTTAAGCACCTATGGAATCCAGGAGACCCAACAGAAGCAAAGGGCAAAACTTGTCTATAAAAACACCTCTATAACCCAAGGTGCACAGGATTATACCCCCACTAAGCACAAAAAATGATCCCTTCTGAAGATAAGCTCACCCCACAAACACACAGAATATAATATACAAGAGGGATTAAGCTACCATGAGGTGGGATACAACTAAGAATACACAGTAATTTCAAGTATATAAGAAAGATTTACAAAAATTAGCCATGTATTAGATGACAGAGGAAGCTTCAAAAATGCAATTAGTCCACATTCTAATTTCAAGACAGTTAGAAATAAAACAAAAGACTTTTTAAAATTATAAAAATGCTTTTGGAGACCAGAAACCACATTTTTAAATAATTGATGGGTCAAAGAAAAAACCGTAATTGGAATGATAAAATATTCATAACTGAAAAATAATGAATACATCACATATCATACACTTGTGTACCTAAAGGAAATTCAAGGATTAATTTAAGATATATATTAGAAAGAAAGAAAAAGATTAAAAAATAAATGATAACTGATCAGTTCAAGATGTTATCAATCATAGCTTAAACAAAGCAAAATACAAGGAAGAAATAGAAAAGATAAAAACAAACATTAATAAAAGTCTTTATATATATATATATATTTATTGATTTTAGAGAGGAAGGGAGAGGCAGAGAGAGATAGAAACATCAATGATGAGAGAGAATCACTGACTGGCTGCCTCCTGCATGCCCTCTACTGGGGACAGAGCCCACAACCTGGGCATGTACCCTTGACCAGAATGGAACCCAGGGCCCTTCAGCCTACAGGCCGATGCTCTATCCACTGAGCCAAACCAGCTGGGGCAATAAAAAATCTTAATATAAAGAAAACATTAAAAACTAGAGAGGATAAAAACTATCTTTTAAAGATAAACCATGACAAGATTGACTGAGACAAACAATATATTTACAAATATATTGAACATTTAAAAACCACAAGAGAAAAAAAAAACAAGTTTAAATAATTTTAATAGAAAACATATAGCCTAAAAGCTACTAAAAAAATAAAATATAGAAAAAAATGTAAAACATACATATCACATCAAGATGGTTTTATATGATTCTTTTCAACTTTGAAAGGATAAGAACTGTTCTTATATACAAGCTGTTCTAGAAGAAAAACTTCCTGTATTCTTTTATAAGGATAACATAAATTCAAGTATGGTTATGCATGTAATATATCAATCTCTTATTATCCTAGTTGCAAATATCCTAAACTAGAGTGCAGCACACAAAATTTACATTTGTTAAAAAAACAAATACGTCAAGAATAAGAATTTATAGCAGAGAAGCACAGAAGTTTAAGTATCAGGACAGTTTCTTAAATGTGATTAACCACATTCATAGATTAAAGATGAAAAACATAATCATCTCAATGGTTTTGGAAAATCATTAAATTTCAACACCCATTCACAATAAAAACTCTTAGCAAACTAGGAATAGAAAAAAACTTTCTCCACGTGAAAAAGAAAATCTAACATGTATCATACTCAAAAGCAAACTTTTTTGAAGCATAGTTGGTATAGGGAATACAGACAATAATACTGTGATAAGTTTGCACCGTTACAGGTAATTATTAGAATTAGTGGCGTGATCATTTTATAAGTATAAAAATGTTGAATCCCTTTATTGTACACCTGAAACTAATATAACTAATATAGTATTGTATATAAAAAGTAAACTTTAGCATTCTTTAGAAAAAATGAAAAATAAGAATACTTTCATCACTTCCTTGTGATTTTGTACTGGAGGTCTTTCAAGTGCTATAAGACAAGAAAAATAAATGAAGAATGTGGATTGGAAAACAAACATGAAATTCCAAAAGATCTAACTTTCCATGTTTAAAAAAATCCAAGAAAAGCCAAGGTCAACCTTTAAATTATTAAGAGTTTATCAAGGAGACATTTGCCTCTGATCAAGATGGAATAATTAGTACCAAATTTACCCTCACATATGAAACAACTAAAAACCTGGACATAAACAATTGTTCTCAAGGTATTGAACATTACACGACAAAATGAGGGGACACGTGAGAGATGAGAAATGAGCAAGTAAGTCCCTCTGATTGCTCAAACCGACTGCCTGGTGAGAAAATTTGAGACCACCAAGCAGGGAAGGGAAACCCAGGCAAAGCTGGTTGTCTCCCTGAGTTGAGGAGATGGAATTAGGAGGCCAGAGAGGAGCACACCAAAGCAGTGTTAAAGGGGAAAGCTACAGAGAGAACTTCAGAGATCTGCTGTACTTGAGCACTCAGCTGAATACTGGTGTGTGAGGAAGCTACCCGAAACCATGGAGAGAGCCACTGGAAAAGACTGAAGGTAACAACATCTGGAGCTCAGTGCCTGGTTCAACTAGAATAAGAAATCTCATAAGTAATGGGGTATCAGCTAAACTACTCAAGAGGGTTTTGCCACAGTAGGGAAGAGCAATTATCACTAGATAAAACAGTACTTTGGCCCTACCTAACAAAGCTTAAAACCAAGACCTAAAATAATCAGTTTCCAAGTAACTTAACCACATCCCAGAACAAAGCTCAAGAATATTTATACATCCAGCGTGCAACAAGGTAAAACTGACAGTGTATGACAGTAAATCAAAAATTTCCAGGCATACAGAAAAGTAGGAAAATATCACCGATAATGAGGGGGGAAATCAGTCAATTGAAATGGAGTAAGAAATTATACCATAAGATAATAGAATTTATAGACAAGGACAATAAAACAGTAAATATCACTGTATTCCATATATTCAAGAAGCTAGTAGACTGAACATAAGTAGAGATATGGAAGATTCAAATGGAACTCGGAAATAAAATCCACACTGTCTAAGATGAAAAATACACTGATTGAGATTGATTGCAGAGTGAGCAATGCCAAAGAAAAGACTAATAAGCTATCCAAAATGAAGCACAGAGAAATGTAATCACTGTCAAAACATGAGCAGAGCAGCAGTGAGATCTTTGGGCAGCATAAAATACATGTAATTGGAGACTCTGAAGGAGTGAGGGGAGCAGAAAAATATATGATGAAATCATGGCCAAACTTTCCTATATTTGATGAAAATGATAAACCCATCAATTCAAGAAGTTCAACATATCCTCAGTCTAAGAAATATGGTGAAAACTACACCAAGGCACACCCTAATTAAATTGCTAAAAGTGAGTCAGAGATAGAACAAAACAATAGAATGAACCCTACTGTACACTATGGGCTATAGTTAGTATACAATTGCTTCATCAATTGTTAACACATGTGCTTCACCAGACCGAGATATTAATAATAGGAGAAATGGGACAGAAGGAGAGTATTTGAGAGCTCTCAGTAATTTCTGCACAATTTTTCTGAAATTCTAAAAATAGACTATTTTTTAAGTAGAGGAAAAAGACTTTATGAACAAAGAAACGTAAATAAGGATGACAGCAGGTTTCTTGTTGTGATACAGTCAAGAGTATTTTTAAAGTGCTGAAAGAAAAAAAAAACGCTGACAGATTTCTATACCCAGAGAAAATATCTTTCAAAAACAAAAGTAAAATAAAGACGTTTCAGAAAGAATTCATCACCAGAAAAACAACAAATGTTAAAATAAAACAAAATAAAAAAGCCCTTCAAACAGAAGAAAAATGATACCAGATATAAACTTGCAGCTACACAAAGAAATGAAGAACACCTGAAGTCACTATGTAAGTAAAAATGCAGAAAGACTTAGGTTCTTATTATGTAAATTTCTTTTTTTAAAGGTACCAAGTTTTATATGTGTACTATACAGATGTTAATTTTGACATTCTAGAGTCTTTGCTTCTCTTTAAGTAATGATATTATGATTTTACTTTATTATTTTTTTTTTTTAGGAAACCACTCCTCTCCAAATCTCAATCTACAAGGTTGGAGTGAGGCTGACCGCACATGTCTTAACTTTAAGGTAGGCATACACCTACAATCTGGCCAATGACAGCCAGCCTCAGGACTTCCTTAGAAATATTGAAAACTATTTTCTTCTAGCTTATCAACCCCACAGCTGGGGTTGATAAGTTTGAAGGATATAAGCCTATATCTACAATCACCTAGCATAGTCTGACAGCGAGATAAATCAATACAGAAAAAAGCAGAACAAAGAATTGTGGGTTCCTAATACTAACACCTGCTGTGAACTAGAGCAAATCATTCCTGTATCTAGCACAACTTACTGGGCTTTCACTTACATGAGCCAATAAACTCGAGCAGGTATTTGTGTGAGAGTGTGTGTGTGTGTATGTGTGTGTGTGTGTGTGTGTGTGTGTGTGTTTGTGTGCGTGTGTGCACAAGACCCTTCTGAACTGAGTTTCTATCACTTGTAACCTGAAGGATTCTGACTAATGCAATAGTCAAATGTACAAGACCCTTCTGAACTGAGTTTCTGTCACTTGCAACCTGAAGGATTCTGACTAATGCAATAGTCAAATGTAAAGAATATAATAGGTGAGAATGAAGAGATCTCCATTCTAGATCTGTGTCTGTTAACATTAAATTATGAAATCTCGGCCAAGGAACTATATGTCCTGTATATTGCTCTTTCCTCTGAATTCCTACAATAAATGCTATCTGCATAATTCATTAAGTAAATATGTATGTACCACCTTGTGATATGTCCTCTCTTGACTATATTTAAATCTTTATTAACATTTTGGTCACTTCCATCTTATTTTCCCTATCGGATTATATGTCTTTAATTCCTCCCAGACAGTTGATGCTGTTCCCCTGAACCCAAACACACACAGAGCACAGCTAATATGAATAAGCTGATTTACTAGGGTCCTCTCTTTTTAAAATAAAGTTATGATTTTGTAAGAATGTGGTTCCAAATATCATGACTGTTTTCTGATTCTACAACATTTCATTCACATTGACCAAGCCACCCATGCCTTGTCCCTGAAATACCAGGAGTTCCTAGAACCAGAGTCTGTCTTGGGCTTTTACAGCCCCAAGATAAAGTACTGGTGCCCATGACACTGTCAGCATACTGAAAGCATTGGCTGAATTAAACTGAGTCTATTTATACCCAGAAATGTTTTCCTTTACTGAAGAAGAGCAGACGTGAAGAGCAAAGGATTTAGAATAAAAAGACCCAAGTTTTAGTTCTGGTTCTGCCATTTGTTAGCTTTGTGCTATTTGCCACTTGTAACTTAATTTCTCAGAGCTGCCATCCTATATAATAAAGAGCTAAAATGTAAATGGTCATCACACCCTCACGCTGTCACGCAGTAATGGCTCAGACACTCAACACTGGGGAGAGAGGTATGGGGACCATCCAGGCACAAATGAGCTCATGAGAGAGGAATGGGGACCAGCCAGGCTGCAGCCTGGGAAAGGGACAAGCCACCTGCCCTGAAATCCTGGGTGCCGGTGGCTGTGCCTGCGTCTGTGGCCCAGGAGAGGGACAAGCCGCACACCCCATGGTCCTGGGCGCCAGTGGCTATGCCTGCAGTCCAGCCCAGGAGAGGGACGAGCCGTATGCCCCACGGTCCAGGGAGCCAGTGGCTGGGGCTGCAGCCTGGGAGAGGGACAAGCCACCTGCCTCATGGTCCCAGTCACCTGCAGCTGCAGCCCGGGCGAAGCCACCTGCCCACAGTCCCCTATGGCTGCAGCTGGCCCAGGCAAACCCGGCCCGAGTCCTGGGTGCCTGGAGGAGGGAATCCTGGGTCCCAGGTGCAGGGCGAGGCAGAGGCGGTTAGGGGCGATCAGGCAGGCAGGCGAGTGGTTAGAAGCCAGTGGTCCCAGATTGTGAGAAGTAGTCGGACATCCCCCAAGGGGTCTCGGATTGGAGAGGATGCAGGCCCAGCTGAGGGACCTCTCCCCCGTGCACGATTTTTGTGCACCGGGCTTCTAGTTCATATATAAGTGGAAATAACAATCCCTGCCTTGCCTTTTAAGATTGTTGTGAGGGACAAAAGCAATAATCTGTGGGCAAAGAGAGGCTGCAAGCAATTTTTACTAAGCATTATGCTGTACTCATATTATATACAATACTAGAGGCCCAATGCACAAAATTTGTGCAAGAGTAGGCCTTCCTTCCCCCTGCTGCCAGCACCAGGTTCCCTCCAGCACCCAGGACCTGGGCTTACCTTGCAGCCCCAGCTTCCCCCGGAAGGTCATTTGGAAGGACGTCTGGTATAATTAGCATATTATGCTTTTATTATTATAGATTACATTTAAAATTTATCATATCCTCACTTATTGTAACCTGACTTGACAGATGATGTTACTGAGGCTCACAAAAGTCAAGTAACATGAAGGCTCTGTGTGACTCCCAAATCCATGTTCCTCCCATCACACTATTCTACTTGGTAAACACAAGATGTACAAATAGCAGGTACTCCATTCCCCAGGTCCCAGGGGACTGTGAAAGACATCAGGCTGGGCTTCAAAACCAAATGAAAAAGAGGAAACGAGAATCAAAGTGGAACCCAAAGAGTCCCCGAGTATCCACAGTAGTCAGGGTTGACAAAGTCATGGAGCACGTTTCAGTATAACTTTTCCTTCTGTGCCCAAAGCAGAGGACACTGACTTGTCATGGCTCTCTTTCCTGAGAAGCTTGGCTGTGGCCTTCGAATCGGAAAACCTCACTCCAAATGGCAAAATCCACCCCTCCGAGCTGCCTGCACAATGAAGACTCTGGTCATACTTGGGCCATGTAAGGACTCTGCCTCTACCCTGTCTATAGGCTGCACAGTGGGACCGCTGCCAGGCCAGGAAGCAGCGTGGAAAAGGGAAAAAGAATGGCAGGAAATTCACTTACTGAAAAGTCCATCTGCTTAATAAACAGCAATGACCATGCCATGTGCAAGGCCCAGAGCCTGATGTCAGGCATACACGTGAACAGAATAAACCCCGGCCCTCAGCTGGCATTTATAATACCACCAGCTCTGTCTTCTATGATACCAAAAGGCTTCAGAGGGTCGTGAAGCAAGCAGGAAAAGTGGGCTCATTTAAGAAAGCAGAAGTAGCCTAGATGGGTCAGCAGCTAAAGAGACTGCCAAGTCCATTGTTGAAACCCTTGTGGTTTGATATGCTTCAGAATTCGGGTCTCTTAGATTTTAAAAAAATAATATAGTGCACATAACATATATTATTTAATGCCCCAGTGGAATCTTGGGCAACACCTCCTAATAAAACACATTAATAATTAAAACATGTGAATATTCACTAGGAGAGATGAGTAAAAGCTCTAAATAACCACATTCCAGTTCAAATCATCCTTGACCTTATAAAAAAACAATCTAGTTTGTGATGTTTTGAATTGTGGAATTCCAGATAAGGGTTAGTACATGTGTACTAGGATAATGTTGAAAATATCAATTTAAGATAAAAGCTAATTTTATGTATTTGATTTCTAGAAAAGACTTCCCAAATCATATGTTGGTATTTAATAAAGGTATGCAAACCTTTTACCCACATTTATTCATAAATTAATACATTTTTAAGATACAGGAATCTCAAATATTCTAAAAATTATTGTTTTATGATATTAAAGTACATTTTCAGGGTAATGCACAATTATAGGGTCTGGAGATAGCACAGAGTAGTAAAGAAATTACATAAATACAAAGAAAACTAAAAGGACCTTGGGAACAGGGATTCTATTATAATTAAGCTGAAGAGACAAAGAGCTCATGCCAATATCTTTTCCCAGTTGGTTGGTTGTCTTGTTATTCTGTTGGTGGTTTCTTTTGCTGTGTAGAAGCTCTTTGGTTTGATATAGTCCCATTAATTTATTTTTGCCTTTACTTCCCTTGCCTTTGTGGTCTAATTTATAAAATCCTAAGACCAGGTCCATAAATTTAGTACCTATGTTTTCTTCTATGTATTTTATTGTTTCAGGTGTTATATTTAGGTCTTTGATCCACTTTGAGTTAATTTCTGTATATGGGAACAAACAGCAGCTTAGTTTCATTCTTTTGCATGGAGATTCCTCAAAAAATTAAGAATAGAGTGACCATATGACTCAGCGACCCTCTTCTAGGTATCTACTAAAAAAATTTGAAAACATTTATTCGCAAATATGTTCACTATGTTCACTACGACCAAGACCTGGAAACAACTAAAGTATCCTTTGATAAATGATTGGATTAAGAAGATGTGAAATATATATATACACAATGGAATACTACCCAGTCATAAAAAAGATGAAATACTGCCACTTGCAACAACATGGATGGATCTTGGGAATACCATGCTAAGTGAAATAAGTCAGATGGAAAAAGTAAAGAACCATATGACTTCACTCCTTTGAGGGAAAGTGGGGTGGGAGGGTAGTAAAGAGTAAAGGGGGTCAAATATATGGTGACGGAAGGAGATTTGACTTTGGGTAGTAAACACACATTGCAATATACAGATGTTGTATCATAGAATTATACATTTGAAACCTATACAATTTTATTAACCAACTAGAGGCCCGGTGCACAAATTCGTGCACAGGTGGGGTCCCTTGGCCTGACCAGTGATCGAGGCCTATCAGGGAGCCAGCCAGCTGGGGGGAGGGACTCCAGGGGGTTGGCCTGCCGGCCCCCCCCAATCAGATCCCAGGGGAGGGACCATGGGAAGTTGGACGGCTGGCAGGGGGAGAGGGGCCACAAGAGATTGGCCAGCCAGCCGCCCCATTGAGGCCGATGGGGCCAGCCGACAGGGGGGAGGAGCCATGGGAGGCCGGCCCAGGGGGGTGGAGGGGCCGCGGGAGGTTGGCTGTGGGAGTGTACTGACCACCAGGGGGCAGCTCCTGCATTGAGCGTCTGCCCCCTGGTGGTCAGTGCGCATCATAGTGACTGTCCGACTGGTCATTCCGGTAGTTCTGGTCATTCCGGTCATTCAGATGTAACAGTCGCTTAGGCTTTTATATATATAGATGTCACCCCAATAAATTCAATTTAACAAAAGAGCTCATGCCCATGGGTGTAGCTCAGAGACCAAGGTGTCTAAGAAATGCAATGACTTGTCCTTGTTGCTGCACATAAAGGATACTTGCTTTTCAGCCCTCCTTGCCTTTCCCCTCACAGGATGTGACAGCACTGACAACGTGCCTTCACTGGTCTCCAGGGCAATGTAGCCTCCTGTTTTCCCTAGGCCTCCCTGCTCATCTCTTGGCACCCGTGCTCCTTAGTGTTCTACTCTGAGCAGGCTGTTCAGTCCTCATGCTGCCCTTGCACCTCTCAAACCACAAACAGTTTCAATTACCATGTCCATATGACAACAAGCAGAGCACCTCCTCCACCCCTCTCCTGAGCTCTACATGTGCCTCTAGCCAGGCTTTCTCTACAACCCCCACCCACCCATCCTGTTCCCCTCTATTCCCAATCTATTCCCAACCTTTTTCCTTTGTTCACATCCTCAAGTGTCTGTGCCCACAATGACCTCTGCTCCTCCACAACTCCCATCCCCAATTTTAACTTCATTCTTCAGAATGCTTCTGGCTTTACCTTGTTCAGGACCTAGTCTCCTGCACCCAAGATCACAAGCCTGAACTTGGGCTTCTTTCCCTCATTCTTGTGACCCCTGCCATCTGTGCTTTACCCCTATGGGAGCACTTACCAAAATAATTTAAAACTCTTCTTACACATGCCCCTCTCTAGAGTGATAGCTCCTTAAAAGTAGGAGCAGAGTCCCTCTCTCTGCATCCTCAGAGCCATGCCAGCATGGTGTCAGGCCCCTAGCAGCTGCTCAGTGCATACTTATTGAATTAAAGCAGTAATTAATAATTGGTCCTAGCCTACTGTAGTGAAAGGAGTTGGAAACCCAAAAGCACCTATCACCATAATCAGGCGCAGAGAGGGTGCTTAGCGCAGATGTGTTAAATGAATCAATTACATATTTCATTAGCATTTATGTGACTCTTCATCTTGTATTTCAGATACACACAAATTAAATGAGCTTTTGTGGTCTGGACTTAAGCCCCAACTCTTATAGGAAAATGCCTTTCAAGTTCCAAATAGCTTATCAAGCAGCCCTCAGAACACACCCGAGGGCTGCTTGATAAGAAGGGACTCTTATGGGTAAGCAGGGACTGGGTGTACGACAGTGAGCCATCATTTATCCAATTTAGCTCCTATTAATCTATTTAAAAAAATTTTTTTTGCTAAACCTGTAAATGGATATGTACCTTTCTCTTTAGTACAATTACAAATATTTTCCCTCGTATTTTTCTCTCAGTATTCTATCCTTTCTCTATCTTCATGGTTTTTTTTTCTTTTCATTAAATGAATTCAATATTGTTAAGAGCTATTATAATATGATAAAGAGCTGAACAGAATCATCTAAACAAATAATTAGGACAAGGTAAAAAAATCAAAGCAGTATATAGCACAAATAGAAATGATTCATACTTGCAAAAATAAGACGCTCAATGACTGGGCTATGTGTCCTTGGACCTACTTCATTCTGAGTTCTGGAACATCGTGTCTGTCATAGTTGATAAAGCCACAAGACAAAATAAGAAGCCTGTGGCCTGCGAGTATGATGTTCAGTCCATCCTTCACAGTAAAACTTTTGTCATTTTCTAGAAAATAACTGCATATGACAGTTTTCATTTGGCGGGTGGAGGGTTGGATTGAGGAGATCTGGGCTTTTTTAAACAGCTTCATTGATATATAATTCACATGCCATACAATTTACAAGTTTTTGTGTGGACATATCTTTTCATTTTCAAGTGTACAATTCAGTAGTTTATAGAGCTATGCAGCCATAACCACAATTTTAGATTATTTTCATCATCCCAACAAGAAACTTTGCATCTCTTACCCATCATCCCCTCCCCTCAATCACCTCATTCCCGCCCCCAGCCCTAGCCAGTCATTCACCTACTTTCTTTTTAGGGATTGGCCTACTCTTGACATTTCATATAAAAGGAGGCCTACAATATGTGGTCTTTTGTGACTGGCTTCTTTCACTTAGCATAATGTTTTCAAAGTTCATCCACATGGTAGTATGAATCAGTACTTCATTCCTTTTTATGGCTGAATAATATTCCATTGTATGTATATACCACATTTTGTTTATCGACCCATCAGTCGATGGACATTTGAGTTGTTTCACTTTTTAGTTATTATGAATAATGCTGTTCTGAACATTCATGTACAAGTTTTTGTGTGGACATATGTTTTCATTTCTCTTGGATATGTACTTATCAGTGGAATTGTTGAGTTATGTAATAACTCCATGTTATCCAAGAGGCTGTACCATTTTATAGTCCAACCATCAGTGTATGAAGGTTACAATTTCTTCATATTCTCATCAACACTTGTTATTATCTTTTTTATTATAGGCATCTTAATGAGCGCATAGTGCTATCTTATTGTGGTTTTAATTTGCATTTCCCTGATGACTAACAATTTTGGACATCTTTTCATGTACTTATTGGCCATTTGTATATCTTCTTTTAAATAATGTCTATTCGAGTCTTTTGTCAATTTTCTAATTGGATTACTGCCTTTTATTAAGTTGTAAGAGTTCTTTATACATTCTACATGTAAGTCCCTTGTGAGATATATTATTTACAAGTACTATCTCCCATTGTTTCCATTTTGTTGATGGTATCATTTGTAGCACAAAAGATTTTAATTTTTTATGAAATCCAATTTATCTAGGTATTTTGTTTTGTTTTTGTCACTTGCACTTTTAGTGTCCCATCTAATAAGACTTTGGCCAAACCAAAGTCATAAAGATTTACTCTCAGGTTTGTTTCTAAGAGTTTTAGCTTTTATAGTTATGTCTATGACTCATTTTGAGTTCACTTTTGTATATGCTATCAGGAGGTTTTGTTTTTTAATTGGATATTAGTTACATATTTATAAATTCTAGCATATTTCTACATCTTTCATTTTCCGACAAGCTACTAACTAACCTGCTCATTTTCCTCTCCAGCTTGCTCATCTTTTCTTATACTCTCTCCCCATAATGGCTCATGAACTTCTTCTCAAATGATTCCATTGATACATGATTGTTAAATTACTTCCAGAGTATGTGTCCTTGCTTTGAAAATAAAAAAGTGAGGTATGCAATGCCAGTTTCTATTCTTTATGCATTGAGGTGTGGAAGGAGGGAGGGCCCTGATCTAATAACTGAAGTTTGTACCTAGCACATTCATTTGTATTATTGTCCAACATTTTATTTCTACTTTTGACCTTCAGGAAGGAAAATTTCAACTTATTTCATTAGTAACAAAATCTGAAGATACATGTTTATCTTTGGTTTTATAAAATGTCTACGGAACCTACTTTTCAATTGTCCTATGGTTTTTGAGATGTACTTTGCCTTTATATTTTAAAATCAAATTAAGCATTTAGCCTTCTATATTTTTGAGACATAATATTTTCTTAAATACTTAGAGAAATATATTTTCCTTGAGTTTATTATTCTAACTTAACATCAGAGATACTTTTAATTTCATGAAATATATTTCAAAGAGTACTGATGCTGTAATTTATGATCTAGTGTTAGACATATATTCAATAATTGGTATATTTCTAAAAGTACAGAATTAAAGACAAACCAAATAAGATGGGTTCACCTGAAATAATTAGGGATAAGAATATCTTTCAATCACTGCAATGACACTCATCAGGTAAGTGACTTTTTAAAAAGTCTATTTACCTAATAGATTTGAGTGCCTAAAACAAATAACAAAAAACACACCAACCACCCCCACTTCTACTTTTTCTCAATTCGTTATTTTAAATTTTGTTACATTTACCTTAGTGACATTTTTTACTTAGAAGCTCCCAAATCTATCAATATTATGTTTAATCCGATTTTCAAAACTGAATAAGAATTTTGCTTGCAAATTAACCAGATATTTAAAACTTAAAGATCATTATCATTATTCAGTTTCAGAATAAAGATCATTATTCATTATTCGGATTGATGTTTATAAACTCAAAGAAATAATCCTATATAATAAAAGGGTAATATGCAAATTGACCCTAACAGCAGAACAACTGGGAATGACTGGTCACTATGACACACACTGACCACCAGGGGCCAGATGCTCAATGCAGGAGCTGCCCCTGGTGGTCTGTGCGCTCCCGCAGGGAGAGCTCTGCTCAGCCACAAGCCAGGCTGACGGCTGCCAGTACAGCGGTGGTGGTGGGAGCCTCTCCCGCCTCCTCAGCAGGGCTAAGGATGTCCGACTGCAGCTCAGGCCTCCTCCCCGCTGGCAAGTGGACATCCCCTGAGGGCTCCCGGGCTGCCAGAGGGATGTCTGACTGCCAGCTTAGGCCCAATCCCCCGGGGAGTGGGCCTAAGCCAGCAGGTGGTCATCCCCCGAGGGGTCCCAGACTGCAAGAGGGCACAGGCTGGGCTGAGGGACCCCCCCGAGTGCACAAATTTTTGTGCACCAGGCCTCTAGTATATTTATAAACTGAAATAAGAATGTTATGTATTGGGTAAACAAAAGCATCCTAAGTTAATGGACATTACAAAATAATAGATTTTAAGTTGTCACTATTTGGGGGAATTTTTAAGTAAATGATTCCTGATTCTTCTAAATGTCAAAGAATAACAGATCTTTAGAATGGTATGTAATTTTAATTCTTACCTCACAGAGAAAGTAATTAAAACCCAGAAAGATTCAATGATTTTTCAATAGGGAAGGAAATGACAAAAATTATCTTTATAGCATCCTACATTTTTATAAAACTTTAAATTTTATTATGATGATCAGTTACTAGCAATAATGCCAACATTTACCTTATTCATTTTTTAGGCTTCTACCATTTTTCTTTTGTAACTGATTTTCCTTCCACTTCCCATGCTTTCAACTTCCTGGGTCATCTATGTCATCACTCCTGTTTTATTCACCTAAGCCAGTATATTCCCTCCTAACCTCTTTGAGCCATTATCAAGGTAATTGGCTCATTATTCTTCACTCCATTAAATTCCCTTCCATTTTTATAGTTTGAAAAATTGTGCTGCTGCCTTTCTTAGGTTTTGGTGTCTGCAGCCTCTTGCTTTTAGAGGTCAGATGAAGTCTATTTTTCCTGTATAGGCCCTTCCTTATATTTCAACTGTCTTTTAGTACCAGATGAAGCCTTCCTCTTTGAGCCAAGCTCTGACACACACAGACACCACCCACTCTTACCTTCTGTGAGAGGCCTGGCTCCTCGGTGTCAAGAACACTTAATTAGAAGTCACCACTCTATCAAGATTTCCCAATTTTCCCAGGAAGGTGAGTTTGACACTGAGTCATTTCATGAGTCATGATGCGTGTCCCCTGTCACCACCCATTCATGACATTTAGAGCAAGTTCACCATAATGTCCCGTTCTCAGCTTCCTGGACTGTAACATGAGGGGGCTCTTCTGGTTTCTAAATTACTTTTACCCCAAAACATGATCATTTATCTCACTTCCAGGCTCACATTTGTCTTTTTTGTTTTCATGATTAGTAGGAGTGAAAAGATGCCCAAAAGTTTGACTACCTGTTCATGTAGATTAGTGACTATTTGCCTTTCAAATGAGGTTGAACTATTTTTTTCCACCTTTAAAATATACTGTGAACATCATCTCCATTTCTGAACAGCTCCACAGTGTTTTTCTAACTATAGTGTTTGTGCTAAATGTGAATAGACCTGCAAATTAATGCAGTTTAGCTCACTCGAAACCCAGATTGGCAAGTCTCTTTCTCTGAACTCAACCGAAGAGGAGTCAGTTTTGAGGACATGCTAGTGTTTAATATAGACAGGCCTGCCTGCATTTATTTGTACATTGTGACCTTTTATCTTTTAAGACAGTGAGTATATTTTCAAAGGGACTTTAAAGTGAACTTTCACAATATTGATTTAAGTTGATTTTAATAGTTCAAGAAAATCTATTCTAAATAGCTTGTGTGTTTTACAGTATCTTATGTAATCGTCACAACAACGCTATGAAACAGGTACTATTATTTCTCCCCATTTTATAGATAAGAAAACTGAGGCACAGAGGAAGTAAGTTAATATGTCTAAGGTCACCTAGGCTTTAAGCACAGTCTGGTTCCAAGACATGTTTTTACTTCGAATCAAATGATATGGTATTTCTGCTTCTTATTAATAACTAAATGCAAATAAATTTGGATAAATGCAGATAAATTGTGGCCTTAATTTTCTTTCTTTGCAGTTTTCATTTTATAAATACAAAAGGACACTGAAAATCCACTTTATTTCACTTATGCTTGACTTCAATTAATGATAATTTAATACACTCTATTCACTAATCGAGAGAAAAGTTAAAACCACCTTTGAATCCAATTAACAAATAGCAAACGAAACCTCCATAACCATGGTGTAGATAGACCAAAGCTATATTCTGTGCCTTAGCAAGGAAGTGAAACAGGTAGTTCAACTAAAATTGTGTGAAAGAGAAAGTGAGAGTAATCAGCAAAATTTATGGCACAAAACTAGACAGGAGTTGAACTGCTGTGGAGATGGCCTAGATCAGCAGTTCTCAACCTGTGGGTCGCGACCCCTTTGGGGGTCGAACGACCCTTTCACAGGGGTTGCCTAAGACCATCCTGCATATCAGATATTTACATTATGATTCATAACAGTAGCAACATTACAGTTATGAAGTAGCAACGAAAATAATTTTATGGTTGGGTCACAACATGAGGAACTGTATTTAAAGGGCCAGAAGGTTGAGAACCACTGGCCTAGATGGACCTCTTATGTTTTAACAATTGAAGGTAAATCGAGGCCACACTAGTCTCAGTACAACTCGTCATTCGAAGACCTTTCAAAATGATTTCTACTCAAGGGATTCATCACTTTTTGGTTGAATTTCCAATATTCTATGAGCAAGTTCTGTTCATAACACTTTCAAAACTAACTTATTTCCCCTAGCAGTACAAAATCAAGTGGACAAAATTGCCATTCTAGTAATAGAAACTGATCTAAACAAACAAACAAAAAAGTCAGTGAAAGATTGACAATAAATGGCTTTAATCTGAGCAAAAAGAGACATTTCAATTTGGTTTTAATCGAATCTTTTCAATAATTGTCAAAGTTTCCTACTGCCCAAACCTCCCTACTAGAACTAACATTGAATCGCTTCTCGGCATTATTTGCTGATGCCCAGTGGAGAAGAGTGTGGGGGGAACTGGTGGCAGAGGGTGGTCTCCTATCAGCTGCTCTTAAAGTCTGTCAACTGGTGAATGAATCCTCCAGATTTGGGAGCAATTTCCTGCCCCCCCCCCAGCCCCCACGCCCCAAAAGAAGGAAAAATCAGAACTACCATCTGGGAAGTGGGAAGAAGATACCACGTAGCAAAAATGTTTCAGAAAACATAGGCAAACACAGAAACACACACAAACACACCAATGTGCACACACACATACACACAGAAATGCAACACCCTCAAGCTGATAAAACCAGCAAACACTCCCTACTACTGAACTTTTTTTCCAACTATCCTAACGCAAGACAGAGGTGGGAGACTTCCTCCAGAGAGTCTGTGAGGGATAGAACAACTGAATTCTATCGAGAGTCCCACTGCTGACTCACTACACGCCTTCAAGCAATACACCTGTTAGGAATTTAGGGCAGAGTTTATCAATCTGCAAAGCAGGTGTGAGCATTCTCACCTTCCACAAATCATGAAGCTCATTTAAATGAGGATTTCAAAGAACAGTGCTATTCTGGGAGTAGCATTCCCAAAAGGAAGTGTAACATATCATTTTTAGAGCTCCACATGATCTCCATACACTCATCGAGAATCTTCACAATCAAGATAAAACCACCTTGGGCATCGCTATTTGTTCACACAGGTGCAGCGGAAACGCCTGACATCTGTTCCCAGGGTGAGGTGCGGCTGCTGCCAATACGGGGAGAAAATGATGGATGCTCTTTATATCTCCTTCTCACCTCCCGCTCACCCAAGACTTTGCTCTAAAAGGGCCAGTTCATTCCTAATTGTGATGTTCAGGCTGGCCCTGTGGGAACCACTCCGATGAAAGGTAATTCAGAGCATCACACACTGCTTGAAACTCTGGCCCCTGACTGAATTTTCCACTGAGGAACACACATAGCTACGTTCACTTTAAAGAAGGAGCTCCCAGAATTGGATACTGTAATGTTCTATATGTGTTTTTTATCATACCTACTAAATTCCACTAAGTTTCTCCTACTTCTTTTTCTTATTCACACTTCAATGTACTGACCATAAACTTAGTACTTCCAAGTTTGCATTTATCAATTAACTTTCAATTTCCCTTTTTAAATTGTCTTTTGAGCCCAATCCAAAAATATTAGTGTAGTTTACTTTTAAGAAAAGAATATTTACTTCAGCAGTGGTTGTAATAATATGATTTTAGCCTTCTAGATGTTAACACTTTGATGACTTTTCCCATTCAATCATAAAACCTATTCTCCTTAACCAGTATGTTCAAGTAATTCTCCATTCTATTTTGACAACCATATTAACATGAGAATTCATGTACAATATTCTCCAATTTACATAGAAGTTTAAGCAAACAGAAGAATGCTATGGGTTAATTATTTACAGAGGCAGCATAGCATTGTGGTTAAGAGCCAGACTGCCTGTATTCAAATCCTATACCTATGTGATTCTGGGTTTAAACATATGCCTCAGTTTCCTCTTTTGTAAAATGGAGTTAATAATAGGAGTTATAGAATTGTTAGGAGGATTGAATTATTTAATGTATATAAAGCACTCAAGAACTGCTTAATGCACAATAAGCTTTCAAGAACTGATATGAATTATAATCATCATCTTCACCACCATTACCAGTACCAAGTTCAATAGAACCCAGTAAGTGTACAACCCACTGTGTTTGAGGCTCTTTCCAAAGAGTTGCAAGACAACCAACTGAAGGCAGGGGCCAAACAAATTACTATTCAGGGCATTGTATGGTGGCACAATCCAATTGAGCAAATTCTGTCTTCCAAAGCCCAGCCATGCCAAGAATGGCACAGTGATGTCCCTGAATAAAAAGCTCAGATGGAGCATCAATGCTTTCAGTAATAGCAAAGGATAAAACTGAGGTTCCTCCTTGCTAAGGAATCAGATCCTACATTGATACAACCCCCAGCAATAATGAAGTCTGAAGTAAAAGTGACCAACTTTTCAGAGATGCTCTGACTACACAAACTATAAATTTCCCTCTGAAATAGAAAGTCTCGAGCAGTTTGAGGGAGGTGATGGGAGGAATAGAGGACTCGAGTTAAATATGGCTGTCTTGAGACTTCTGAGTTGTGTTTCCAATCTGATACCCACGCCAGATTCAATGGGAAGGTCAAGGAGAGTTAAACTCCCGACATAATACTGAGCACGCAAGGTCATGATGCTGCAAGAGCCAAAGGACAGTGAGTGAGCCATATGTCATCTCTGAGAGCATGACTACAGTACAACTAAGTCTGGATTGAAATACAATGAATGGCAAATTCATGCTTGAATCTAAAAAACATAATAACATAGTGAAAGAAGAATATTAAATATTTTAACAGCCTATGAGACATCAGCAGCAATCAATCAGAATAGTCTCTGGATATAGAAACTCTTATACCCATATCTGCATATACCCTTAGAAAAAAACAAAAAAAAATCTAGAGCCACAAACAAGAAAATGAGGTCTCTCTCCAGCTCAGAGCACAATCCCTTTTATTGGGCTCTACTTTTGAGGTGGTTAGTTAGAACCATTTCTCTTTCCTGGACCTATATCCAGGAAAATTCATTTTCTTATTTCTAAATTTTCTAAAAGGTAACTGTCTAAAGCAAAAATAATAGCAATATAATGGGTATTTCGTGTATATGTTAAAAGTAAAATGTGGGATAATGACAAAGGATAGGGAGGAGGAATTAGGAATATACTGTTGTAAGGTTCTTACACTACACATAAAGTGGTAAAATGTTTAAATTATACCTTAATAAGAAAATAAATATTAATTCCAATTCTTGGGGGATTTAAAATATTTGTAGAAGTAAAAGGTTTGACAATAGAAACACAGAAGTACAAAGGTGGATATATGAAATTAAAATGTTACAAAGTCTTTGCATTGTTCAAGAAGTGATAAAATTTAGAGTTGACTTTAAAAAGTTAACAATTAATATTATAATCTCTAGGGTAACCACCTAAAAGTACATATCACTAAAAAGTTAATTAAAAAATACACTAATGCAAATATTTGATTAATTCAAAAGAAAGGAAATAATGAAACAAAAAAAAGACAAAATGGGTATAGAAAATACAGTAAACTGCCTTAAAAGCACTTATATCAGTAACTACATTAAATATAAATGCACTGAATACTCGCCTTAAAATATAAATATTGTCATACTAGGTAAAAGTAAAGAAGATCCAATTATATTTATTCATAAGTAACCTGCTTTAAATTGTATAAAGCTGGATAGAAAAAACTCTAGCATGCAATCAGTAACCAAAAGTAATATGGTACATTTTTATTAATATCTGAATAAACTTTAAGGTAAGAAGTATTACTAAAAATAAAGCATTTCATATTAACAAGGTTATTTTAATAGGAAGAGAAAACAACCCTAACTAATATAACTTCAGGCTATATACAAAAATAGAAAAATCTGTAATCATATTTAAAGATTTAATAGGTTTCCCTAACCCTACCTAACTACACACACACACACACACACACACACACACACACACACACACAC
>NW_005366214.1:2537184-2552069 GCF_000412655.1 Myotis brandtii
TGCTGAAGTTGCTAGAGGGCCAGACCATTATAAATAGGGAAGCAGGTTGTTTACCACGACAGTAGAAGTGATTTTTTTCTGAAGATATGGATAAACAACACGATTTAACAGCCTTTGAACGTGGAATGCATATACGTGTGTATGTGTGTGTGTGTATATATATATACACACTTCACACTCCTTAACGATATGCATTTTTTTCTAATTTTAATGGGGTGTTTACCAAAAATGGACTACATACTGCGCCAATAAAAAAAAGCAACACAAATTTCAAATTTTAAAGGATTAAAATGACAGAGTATATTCTCTGACCACAGGGATGCTAAACTAGAAATAAATAAAAGAAAGATAACTGGAAAGATACTTGAAACAAATTAGAAAATGTGTTGAGCATAGTTATAATGAAAATACAACATATTAAATCTGTGGATGGCAACTAAAGCAGTTTTTAAGAAAACCTAACTTTAAATGTATATATTAGAAAAGATCTGACAGAAGAAGAAAACCTGAAAGGTTCATTATACTAGTATATTAAAGAAATTCAATCAATTATTTAATTTCTTTCCACAAAGAAAACTCCAGTTCCAGATAGCTTTCCTGGTGAAATCTGCTCAACTGCAAAAGAAGAAATAATACCAAACCTACATAATAAGACAATAGGAAGAGGCAAACATTACTCAAACCATGTGATGAGGTAAGCATAGCCTTGACAGTAAAATCTGAAGAGGACATTACAAGAAAGGAAAATGACAGGCCAATATCTTTCATGAGCAAAGATGTAGAAACCATAATCAAGATATTTGAATTCAAATCCCTTGATATATAAGAATAACATTTCATAACTAGGTCAGATTTATTACAAGAATACAAAGCTAGTTTAACATCTGAAAATCAACCAATGTAATCCACTCAGTAACAAACAAACAAAACACCATATGGTTGTTTCAATAAGTGCAGAGAAAGCATATAATAAAACTTATAATCTGTTCTATCCCCAAACAAACTAGGAATACAAAAAAGACTCCTTAATCTATGTTGATAGAAGTTAGAGCTAAAGGACTAGATAAGGCATCCCTGAAGCAGATTAACAGAAAGAAGAACACAATAAATGATAAAGAAAGCTCTACAACTTTACAAAAATCAATGGGAAAGAAGGAAGAATGTGCTAAACAAATGGTACTTTGAAAAATATGGCCCATCGGAACAATCCCCAACTTAGAACTTCACTTTACATCATATACCAACATGAATTACTAAGGGATTAAAATCTTTTGTATTGATATAGTAATATTTCTTCTATTAAAGGTTTAACCTACTTTTTTCTAATACCTTGTGAAAGTGAAGAAAAGCTACAGTTCTTCCATTTCAATAGCTTACAGTTTCTTTTATTACAAATCTAAAAGCATCTCATAGCAAATTCAGTCACTCAATTTATGAATGTTGTCAAAATAAACTGAAAACAGGGTATAACAAATAGCAAAAAAAGTAGTCATTCATTTATTTGACAAATATTTATTTATTTCCACCATGAGGCAAGCACTTCTAGATGTGGGGTATACACCCATGAAAGAAATGAATGGAAATGTCTGCCCTCATGGAGACAGACAAGTATAACAGGTCAAACAGCAATAAGTAGTGTGGGGGGGGGGCATCCCATAGAAAGAGGATGGGATGGCTGGAGAGTGGAGGGAGGTACAGGTTAAATTCATGTGATCAGAAAGGCCTCTGAGAAGGGCCATTTGAGCAAAGATGTGAGGGAAGTGTGGTAGCAAACGCTGGGGACATATGGAGGACGGGCATTCGAGACAGAGGAGACAGCGTATGCAAAAGCCCTGAAGCAGGGGCACAGCTGATGTTTAAGAAGATCTGAGGCAGCCAGCGTTGACAAGAGAGAAAAGGGCAGTGAGAGGCCAGAGAGGCAGCATGGGGCTCGATTACCATGGATCTGGTAACCACTGGAAGGGGTCCGGTTTGCACGCTAAGTGAGATGGAAACTAGAGGGTGGGGCAAAAGAGAGACAAGTCCAAAGGCTGAGCCCTGGACCCTGATAACATTTAGAGGTGAGGGAGATATTAACCATCAAGCAAGGGAGGCTAAAAGAAACTGACCAGTCCAATAGGAGGAAGCATTTATATTCCTTTGGATCTGCAAAGAATTATTACTAAAAAAGACATTTGATAAATACCAACTTTCCACAATTTAATTCTCACATTTCAAAAATTCCTGAATACAGAACAGGCAGGCCGAAAGGGCAGGCAAGCACGTATTCTTTGGAGATATCCCCGAGTCTTCCATGTTGCCTGAGAAAGGTACGCCAGAACCTCTGCAAAGTGTAACAGTCCCCCTGACTTATGAAACATTTATTGTAAATCTAACGTAGGAAAGTCACAAGCTAAATGTAGTATGGATGGGATGGATACAGAAAACATTAATGCATGGTCTCTGTTCTAAGGACTTTATACAGTCTAGCAAGGAAGCTCAAGCATCAGAAAAAATGAGATAACATTAATGTAGATAAAATCATGGCAGTTTCAGAAACACATTTGGGGGTCAAATACTTATAGTTTGAAAAGAATTCCATTATAATCAATGCCATAACTAAAAACCAAAACTGTAATTGAAGTAATTTAAAGACTCAGTTGATAACCAGCAAGATAAATATTCTCCGGCGCTAATACTGAATGACAGTACTCTCTGGTCTTCTCTCCCATCTTAGCTAAAAATCTCTTGACAAGGACACCCCTCTTGTGAAAATGACTCAGGCTGTGCCACTGAAGACTGAAATAGCATGACTTCATTTCCACGGCTGGAGTGCCAAAGGAGAGCTATTGCTCCCTTGATCTTTCCTCCCTGGTGAATGCTCAGGAGCTATTGCCAGGACCTATCCATTGGCTCCGTGCTGTAATGGGTTTACTACTATTTCCAAGTTGCCTGAGATGGGCCTGCTTACAGCTCTACCAGGATAGCCTCTCCTGTACAATAGGAGCCCTCCACTTCAACCACAAAGGCAGGACTCGTGTTCAACATTATGTCATTTGTGTAAAGTTTTAAAACATGTAAAACTATGGTATGTATAATTTACAGGTACAAAAACTTGCAGGAGAAGAATGAAAATACGATGAGAATCATAACCCTCCAATTTAGATTTGTTTTACTCCTGGTGAGGAGAGAAGGGAGAGAAAACAAAGAGGGGGTTCTCAGGGAACTCTAATTATATCTGTCCTAGATGGCTTCATAAAAATAAATCTGGATTAAATATGGGAAAATGTTAAAATTCGGCCAAGTTAAATGGTGGGTTTGTGGGTGTTTGTTATATCATGATACATTTTCCTACTTTTTTAATGTGTCATAAGTTTAAAAACTAGGAAATGTAAAGGGCACTAATATCTCCACTAACGGTGGCCCAGCCCACCCGTGAGCAGAATTAACAAGAGCTCAAAGGGAAGAGAAACTTAACCACGTCTCAGAAACTCTCTTTAGCATAAGGCTCTTTTTCAGAAACAAGACTCTCTCTCCTCTGGAGTGGATGTTGGGAAAGAGTAGCAGGGAAGGGAGAAGGGGATTTACCAAAGAAAGAAGAATAAAATAGGGGGAGAGGAGGGTAATATTTCTATGGTAATTAGAAATATAACAACATACAAACACACAGGTAAGAATCTCCCTCAAGCAAGAAGAAACAAGATATATTGGGGGGTGGGGTGGGGGAGGTCTTATGAAGCTCGTAGCTCCTACCTGACCCCAACTTCTTCACCATTAGACTAGATAATTGCAAGAAAAATACACCTGGCTCCATTACTGTCTGAGTCTCAGGGCTAGGAAGACTCCTGGACCTTTTTATTATCAAGAAATTCCATTATTAAAAAAAAAATCTGGTTCCTTGAGAATCATTAAAATGGAATTTAAGCTTATTTGTAGTATCTCTAATTCCTGTAATCCATCCCTAATGATGGTAAGAATGGGAAAATAGAAAATGGACTTTATTTTCTCATTTTAAAACTGACCTTAAAAAAATGTTCTAGCATTTATTGTAACGCCGAGAAATCAAGGTAAAAATTGAATCAATATTTTGATCATGTGTATAAGTTACGTGTTCTAATTTCTGGCCATGTAGGATTTTGTTACATGCCTGAAATGTCCTTTAAAAATGACAACAATGGCAAAATACATAACCACAGCAATAATAAACTCCATGCCTTAATGTCAAGGCTCTGAAAACTGTGTCAGCTTTTAGTGTGTTCATTAACACCTAGCTTTTCTAAAACGTGCAAGTCAACATACCGAGAAAACTAACTTCAGAAAGCTTTTAGAAAACAAATCTGAAGATTTTTCAGACTAATCCTTTTTTAATGGATAATTCCAGATAACTGAGGAACATGATGGCAAATGCTATCAAATGAAGGATTAACAAATGAAGATAAATTTAACCAGGAATAGATTTACCCTCAAGACAGCACTGGTGCAATGAAAACAAGCGAAGTGCCAGTATTACAAATAAAGGAAAGGCAGGATGTAACATCTTATGTGCAGTCACGCATCCTATAGAAAGGCAATGAAGCCTGTATGATTTATATATCAACTGCATTACATTCCCTGGTACCATTTAGTCTCAACCGCCACAAGCCATCCTAAGAGCATCGACAGAAAAAAATACTTCAACCCATCAAAGCTCCAGACCAACCAGCAACTAAAAACCGTGTGGGATTTTCCCTTCCATGTCATACTAACCTGGTAGAGTAATCTGATTGAAAGTCAAGTTATATCACCCTCATTTCTACTGTTCTACTTTTTCAAATACATTCCAGGTAGCCAAAGAGTATGTCTAAAGTTCTATGTGCCAGTATACTTGGAACACATTAATTCCATTAGCAGGCTATTTCAGGAAATAGTGAGCATATTTCCTGGAAACAAATTCATGTGGTTAAAAAAACAGCCTAAATTTTTTTTTTAAAAAAGCATGAGTTGAAAAACTTAAAACAAAGATGATTTTAAATGCAATTAGAACTCCTTCCCAATACATATCAAAGGTGTCTGTCACAACTGCTTCTTGACTGAGAAGTTGGTGTTTTTGGATTTGGGTCTTTAAACCGAAAAGCCTATCTTGAGATGGCACTATAAGGAGTCTCTTTGCCTCTTAATCAGAGGCAACTGCTAAATGAAGTGTATCTATTTTCTCTGCTACATTACTATTGGCAACCAGGTCCCCAGTAAGTGCCCAGAAATGTTTCCATGGTTACAAAAAGCATTCAGCATCCCTCTTGTTTTAGGCCAATTTAGTTGAAAATCTATTGTGGAGAAAAATATGGCACATTAAGGAACATAAAATCAAGACACAGCGTTATGAAAAGAATTCAAGGTTAAATGGGAAAAGCAGGCTTGACAAGGCTTTTTTAAAAGTGCATATAAATCACTGATTAAAATGCTGCCTTTTCCTAGCATATCTCCAAATACATCCCTGTAGAGACTGCAAAGCAGCCCATGTACTGTGTCTGACATGATCCCATGGTATAAAGGGGGAAATAAGCATGTGAAAATGGTTAACAAGCAGGTAAAATAAAAATTAAAAACACAAGATTCTGAACATTCATAGGACTGAGAGTCCAGTCCCTTATCCTACTGTCATAAAGTCCTGGGGTGTTTAAATATCTTAAGGAAAGAAAGGAATTAGGGGCTTTTGTCATTTTTGCTATAGGCATTGGGAGTGAATTAGTGGGCTCTATCACATCAGGGAGAGAGGCAACCTACCTAGTAAAGCTCCTCCATCTATAAAGTCACAACTGAATGGGGACACGGGACTGTCTCATTCTAAGTCCCTGCCTCATTCCCAACTGCCACTGCCACCAAAGAGCAAGGGCATCACACACATTTTTGCATCTTCTGGAACATATTAAGCAAATGGTGTAAGCTTTTCAATAACCTGAAGGACAGGCCCATGGCTTATCCTTGTATAAATACTGTCCATTCCCAGTACTTTGTACATGGTAGGCAATCGATTCTATTGGACTAACGGAGAAGGGCTATCATATAAGACCTCTCCTTACAGAGAAATATTTCTCTCATATTTACCTACATATACATACCATCCTTTATCATTTTCTATTGTTCTTATTTTCACTGTGAAATGGAGAGGAGTGGTGGGATTTTAAATCATAATGCTAGGAAGGACTAAGTGGAAGACTTTCTTTTCCAGGAAGATAGAATAGATGTTCTTTTCTCTATTATTCCCCCAGCTCACAACCAGAAAACCCTAAAACAAAGAAGAGAAGACCCAATAGTGCAAAGGAGAAGGCAGACTGGCGGGGGACCAGGGGACTCAAGGAAAACATGGTCGTGAGTGGCCTGGTTCTTTGCCTCCTAGAGCCTAGACTCGAAGCTGAAGAAGCTGGCAACCCTGCAATGCCAATTGGCACAGACAAAGAAAGGCCTCAAGAAAAGTCTGCTCTCTCTATGCAAAGGACCAGGGAAAGGGCAGCCTAGCTAAACAGAAAACTTTGGGACAATAAAATTCTACTCCAGCCAAACAGCACAGAAAACGCTGTGTTCTCTATCCCAATCCAGGCCAGCAGAGGCCAAGTGGAGAGCCTAGACTTGCATCCTCACCAGCCTGTAAGAAGGCATCTTAACACCCCCACCAGGGAATGCAGAGAAGGCTGTGTAGGGATCCAGGTCTTTCTCCTTTGATGGCCAGGAATGAGCATCTGCACCCTCCACAGTGTCAGAGGAGACCACATGGAGAGCCTGGACCCACGTCCACCTCTGCCCTTCCCAACTTGGGTGGTGTCAGAAGAGGACTGGTGGAGATTCCAGATTTTCACCATCGTGCAGCAGCAATAATGCTACCCTCAGCTCGATGTTAGTGGAGACCATGTGGGGAGATAGAACTCCCATCCCAACCCTGCATCGATGAGAAGCACCTCTTCAAATATTAAGGAAGCGAAGAGGGAAGCCTGGACTTCTACCCCCACCTACCAGTAATAAGTCCACCACCCTGCCAGTGCCCTGTCAAAGACTCTCTTTTTGAGATGCCTTTTGGGGGGAAATACATCAAAATAATGACAAGAATTTCTCCTTATATATTCACATTGATTTACACACTGCTTCTTTTTTCAAGCTACTATAATAGCTCCCTAACATTTATTCTTTCCTCCGATTTAGCCTCCAAACTGATGCCTGGGTTATCCTTCTAAAACAGAGCTCTCTGTTGGTGTCACTCTTGATTAAGATCTTTTTGAGATTGGCAACTTAAACAGAGTAAAACCTAAATCCTTAACACGAAAAGCAAAGACCTTCCCAATTGCAGCCTAAACTCTAGCCTCATGATCCATCCCTGAAAATACCTGGCTCGTCCACATGTGTGTCCGTGCCCTTTCCTCCACCGGAATGCCTTCTCCCTCCGTCCACCTGTTAAATTCCGACTGGGCTCAGATTTTGCAGTCTTACATCATCTGCTCTGTGGAACTTGCTCTGATCACCTCTGGCAAAATCACCCCCAAAGCTCTCATGTATGTAATTGTTATAACTCTACACAACTTTGTTATACAACTTGCAACACCTATTTCTTAGTCATTACAGAACTTAGTCTAACTATTACTTAAGGGAAAACCAAGATAATCATCTACACAGACAGACCCCACCCTCTGTAAAAAGAAAAAGAAAAAAGAAGACAAAAATTACAAATACCAGAAAATAAAGAGGGAGATCACTATAAACCCTACAAGCATTAAAAAGATAACCAGAAAATACTATGTCCATATATTTAACAACATAGATGCAAAGAAAAAATCCTTAAAAAACACAAGTTGGCACAAATGACTCCAGAAGATAGATAGCTTGAACAGTCCTATATTTACTAAAGAAATTGAATTTTTTTCTTTTTTTATTGAATTTGTTGGGGTGATATTGGTTAATGAAATTATATAGCACTCAGGTGTACAATTCTAGAGAGGACAGCTGGCACACTCCCAGGGAGAGGGCCAGGAGTCTTGCTGGAGACAAAGGCACCTCAAGAATCTCACCCAGTTCTTTGCCCTCTCCAGGAGAGCCCTGATCTGTGGCAGCTGTCTCTGAGGCCTTGGTATTCTTCCTAACCCCTTCTTTTCCAAGTCCTGAGCAGTGGGGCTGGTGATGGTGGCTCTTGTCCACAGGCTCTGGGTCTCCAGGGGTGTTCAGAGCTGCCCAGAGCCCATGTTCTGGCCAGACTCAGCTTTCGGGATGAGGTTTTGCCCCAGCCTGGTGCAAGTTTACAAGTTTTAAAGGTACAGTGCCCTGGTCTCCCTGGGAAATTGTGCCTCACTCCCACTTCCTAGCCTCAAAAGCACAAGATGGGTTCAGGCTGCCTCCAGAGTTGGGTCAGGGGAGAGATATCAGGCATCCTGGGAAGGGGATGTAAAGGCTAAAATAAAATAGACAAAAGTTTGTCAAGTTGAAAGTAAAATAAACTAAATTGAATTTATATTTCAAAATCTTCCCACAAAATAAAATTCCAAGGTCAGTTGGCTTCACTGGAAAATTTCTAGCAAACATTTAATAAATAAATAATATTAATTTAACACAAATGTGTCTCAACTATAGAAAAAGAGAAACATTTCACAACTCATTTTATAAGGCCAGCATTACCCAGACACAAAAACCAGAGAGAGAGATTGCAAGAAAACAAAACTACAGACTAATACTTCTAATGAAAATATATATTTTTAAAACCCTCAACACAATATTAGGAAATAATTTCAACAAACTAAACAATAAAAATAATATTATCTGCTCAAGAGATACAAAATAGCAATGGATAGCCTGGCCAGCATTGCCCAGTGGTTGAGCATCGACCTATGAACCAGGAGGTCACAGTTCGATTCCCAATCAGGGCCTCTGGGGTTGCAGGCTGGGTCCCCATTGTAGGGCATTCAGGATGCAGGCAATCAATGATTCTCATCATTGATGTTTCTATCTCTCTCTCCCTCTCCCTTCCTCTCTGAAATCAATAAAAACATTTTTAAAAAGATAAAGCTAAGAGGAGTCATGAAAATGCATAAAGAGATTATTAAATATTCCAGAAAAGTCTGCTCCTCCTAATAAAAGAATTAATTACTTCATCATTATATTACATAAAAGATCCAATAGTCTGTGTGAGCTATGTACACATCATACATACACACTCAACATCTTTCTCTGCATGGCATGTACCTCTCTGTCCCTAATCAGGTGGAATGTCCTTACTTCAGGCTTAGAGTATTAGAAGTATGAAAAATCTATGCCAGCACATACTATAGCTGCCTTTACAGAGTTAATTACAGTCTCACCATATTCATTTTACATTTATTGAAAGCCCATTATATGCTCCGTTCTGACAGGATAAAGCTTTATAGGCAGTTTGTTTTAAATATATCCTTTCCATTCAAGGCTAAAAGAAAATCAAGCTATTCTTATTTCAAAGATTTTCTATCTACTGTCATCTCACATCACGTCTCAGTGAAATACTGTGAGAAGTGTTCTTGGAGTGTTATCAACTAAAATTTTTTGCAACAAGTATGGCTTTCTGAACAGGATTTCACACTGAATAATATAGTAACATCTAGAGATTCCTAACCTAGTGAAAAAAAGAGAACAATTTAAAAGATATTTTAAAAAGCATGACATGCACAAGGGGCTTCTCAGACAGAACCCACAGACTCGTTTTCAACATTCTACTTGCTTGGAACTCTTGCTTTGGAATTGAGTCCCACAAGTATGGATATTCCAAAATTGTCTACATTGAAAATATCCCTAAGGATTACATCTCTCAATAAAAAGCCAGCATGTGGAAAGGTAGAAGAGAGAACAAAATGAAAGTCATGACAACTAAAACAAGTCAAAATAAAATGAGCAGAATTGTCCTTTGGAAGAACCCAGAGAAAATGACTACTGGCTAGCTTACCTTGCTTTTTTCCATAAACATTTTCTAAAATACCAGAGAGGTGGCTCTCAAAGTCATGTTGAAGGCCACTCCTTTGCTGTTCAAGGTGATGTTCTTCCTCAGCAATAGAAGAAAGCACATGTGGTGGCTTTTGGTCATCACAGGTCTGATTGGGCCACTGGGATATTATGGAACATGAGTCCTTTGCAGGTTGGCTAAGTCTAGGGCTTGAGCTTTGGGCAGAGTCCTGCAAATCACTACTGCAACAAGAAAAATGATCCACTTCAAGAAACAAGGAATGTGTGTCCTCTTGACTCCCGTCATTGATTTGTTCTTCAACTTCAAAGTACGTTTCCTGAATCTGAGTATCATCTAAGTCCTGGTCTAGCTTGTCATTCAACTTAGAGTCTTGTTTGCTTAAGTTAACCAACGAGGCAGATAACACATCCCCTGCTTGCTGGAGGGCTTCATACACCCGAGATATCCAGGAAGAGAGAGGCTGGAACAGGTTCTGAGTATCCTGAGACGCCATGGCCAACACCATGGCCAGTGATCTGATGTCTAAAAGTCCACTTGTTCAGTTCCTTCAGCACTGTGGAGTTAATATGAACTACAGAATAAGCAGGATGAGAAATTAAATTGGAAGTCTCTTAATGGCTGTGAATATTTCATGCTCAAAACTTCTCAGCTGAAACAGAGGAAAGAAACACTTACACCCATTAAAGTTACAACCTCAGACCCATCACCAAATGCCTACAATCAATGTCAAACAGCAGTTGGGGACAAAAAGAGATCATCATTGAAATCTTAAGACAGTTAAATAAAAATGACTATGAAAGATTAAATGTGAATTATTTCGATGCGTATTCACCTCCATGGGCATGTATAAGACTTCCATTACCAGTAATGGGCTCTATTCATGTGGACTGACAGAAGTCTAGCCTCACAGACTATACCTAACGGTGTGAAAAAAAATAAATGAATCTTCATTAAAAGGCACTTGGATATGACATTTTCAAATACAAGAAAGGCTGGATGCTCATGTGGACTGACAGAAGTCTAGCCCCACAGACTATACCTAACGATGTGAAAAAAATAAATGAATCTTCATTAAAAGGCAGTTGGATATGACATTTTCAAATACAAGAAAGGCTGGATGCTTCATCCACGAACATACAAATCCCAGAGAGCAGGCTAATAAGCATTTCTGCTTCATGACACAAAGATTTATCCTTTCAAAGGAAATGTATTGCCTGGAATTAAAAAGTTTTAACAAACGTAAAAGTAGGATTGTATATTTTTATGCAAGTTCTGGAAATTATATCTATTCTTGGGGAGCAAGCAATCACTGAGAAACTGAAGATGGCAAGTTTATTATGCAGCTTACTGAAGACACTAGTATTTATAGACCTTTGTCTATATTCCAACCTCTCCAAGATATTCCCCCACAGCCTATGAGACTCCAGAGAGACACTTCTTCCCATCAGATGCACAACCTGAAGGAGGCAGCTAGAGGACATCAACAAAGTAACAGGGAACAATGAAGGCTGGAGAACTAAATGTTATATTTTATATATATACATGTATTCAAACATATACATGCTACACATACCTATACATAATACACATACATATGTGTGTATGTGTATAGCCTTTAACTGCTCATCAACAGCTCAGGATGAGTGTTATAAAAGACTGCAGAGCCTAAATTCACTGCTTGTACTTAATTACCCATCTCTTTTATTGCAATAGCTTCCTTCTGACCAAATCTACCAGCAATCCCGTAAGTTTCAGCCCTCTTGATCCCAGGCTACTGCATTTAATATGACTGCCTATATTCTCCTAAAAATTTCTCTTTAGCTTTTGTGAAAATCATGCATGTATGCCTTGATTTGTTCAATAAACAAATATTGACTAAATGACTATTAAGTGCTGGGCACAATGCCAGGTATAAGGTAACCCTGAGGTCTCTGTCCCCATGGAGCCCGAATTCCAGTTAAAGGAAAACTGAGCTCTCTGCCCTTTCCCCTTATGCTGAATAATTCATGGGTCTGTCTTTCAGGTTCTTCCTCATCTCCCCACCAGCTGCGTATATGTAACCACTCATTTTCCTCTTTCCCTGGGAGAGTTGATCCATCCATAAGTCTCAATGAACACTTTTTTTAAAACTCCAAAATACACATCTCCAGTCCTTAGCTCCTCCCTCTTTTCAGGCTTGAATCTCTGGTTATCTAAGTCAGTGGCTCTCAAACTTCGCTATGTCAGTACCAACAGGTGAGAAAACACACACACACACACACACACACACACACACACACACACACACACACGAGGCCCAGGCTGTCGAAGGAATAAGTCCTGGACCTTTGTATTTCTTTTGTCCCTCTGACACCACCAAAGTTTCAGAAAAGATCTACACATAGGTATCTTACCAAACTCTCAAATTCAGCTCATCAAAACCTAGCACAGCGTACATTTGCAACCACAACTGTTCAACACTCTATACTCACAACATTCTAGTGATTGTAAATTTCTCTCTTAGACACTTCCCCATTTCACTTCAAGTTCTGCTAGTCTGGGGTCTGTGAAAACTGTCTTCCATTATCTTTTCTATAATGATCGCCATTCCCTGTTTGGTTTCCATCTCTAGCCTTCCCCAGCCTCAATCCATCCCCTAGGTTTGCTCAACATAACCTGACCTGGTATCAGGTTCATTGACCATCTCTTCCCCTAGAATGAAAGTTTCATAGGAGGGAGGAATAGTAAATTCTCAATAAATGAATTAAGAAATCCTACTTAAAATTGTGCCTAGGGCAGTATTTAACACATAGTATGCACTCAAATTTGTGAAATTGATGAATAAAACCAACACAGAATTGTTGAAAACACCTTCATGCTCCCACACAAATCCCCTGCTTGGTAACACTCAAGAGTTCTTTCAGCATTTGTTCCAGCCCATTTCACCACCCACAGTTTTTTAGTTTGTTTTTTCTCCACAAATATTTTGCTTAAGTTAATACGCTTCAGGGCATCCCAGACCCAGAATGTTCTCTGAAATCATTGGGTTTAGCTTCTACCACTGTCCTTTAGGTACTTAAAACTTTTAAAGACAGAAATGATATATATTCCTTAATAATCCAATAATCCTTTTTATTGTTTTATCACACAAAAAGAAAAATACTTTGTTTTCAAAATCTTTGAATTTAAGCCAGCATATTCTTCTCCAGTCTTTAAAATAGGAGCATCCATGCTCTCAGTCTCATATCTCCATGTTTCTATAATCTGTCTATTAAATACTCATGACAATTTAAAAATATATATATTGTATCACTTCCCTAGTTTAAAGAATTGTGGTTCCCTGTTTCTTATACTGCAACATTTGAGCACTGGCATATATCTATGCTTGTTGACACAAAGTCTTTAAAATTTAATTTTAATGTCTCGAATTCACTATAGTCCTCAACTTTCCCTGTTTTATGTACACAGTTGCTTCATTCATTTCTGTGTAGCTTCCTTACCCATGGAGGCATTTGCATTTTCAAATCCTACCCTATAGGATAAAATTTACATTCTTTACTAAGGTAAATGAGAGGAGAGATGCTCAAAAAAATTAATGATCAGCACCATGTAACTAGCCTAGAGGCCTCCTACAGGAATTAAGTTTAATTCCTGAATCACTGGGTGTGAGGAGTCTGGGGGATGCAACAAGACAGTGCAAGCGACCTTAGATCAGTGGCTATTTATCAACCAGGTGGAAACTATTTCTACATTTTCACAACTCATAGAGCCCTCCCTTTTGTCCTGAATGGATGTGCATGAGCTGTCCCCAGTAATACTGCCCCATAGTGGGGACTCAGCCACTCCTCACCACTCATCACTCTACAGCCACACTAACACGCTCAGCATTTTCCAAGTGACTGCTCTTTCCTGACTTCTGTTTACTCTGCCCTGATGCCTTTTCTCCCTACACAGCCTGGTAAATACTCCTGTTCATTGAAATTCTTGTGTCGACTCTTCATCCACAACCAAGGGTGTGGCCTCAAGTGCTTTGAATGTGCTTTTATGATATAAAGTTTCACTTGATGTGGTAACTATTTGTCAATCTTCTTACTCCAATGAACTATGAGACCATAAGTGCTGGGACTATGTTTATACTTAATAAGTCCAGAACCAACACAGGGTAGGGACCCAATAGGTATTTGCTGAATGAATGAATGAGTGAATGAATGTTATTAATGAAAATGTTTGAAGCCAAATAGTCCTGATTCTTTAACTTTTCTTCATCTGTAAAGTGAAGTTAAATTACTAGATAACCTCAAACAGTTCATTTCTGATTTGAAACCCAAGAATTTACCAGTGTGGACCAGAAAGTACTGTAATATTGATGCTGGATATACCAGTATTCAGCAGTAAATTGCCTGCTCAGGCATTGGTTCTGTACTTTTGTCAATAACCACTGCCAGATTATCTCAGAGTGACTGGAAAGAGGCCAAATCTCAGTCTATATATGAAACAGTGTTCAGCAATTATATTCCAAAATACAAAAAAAAGGGGGGGGGGAAGGGCACCTACAACTAGAACCTGGAAAACGATCTAGTTAGCAACACCTTTCATATTTTGCTAAAGCAGTCTAAAGCCAAAAGGGCTATGCCCTGAAGCCCTGGCATAGTAACCATGGAGATATCTTTGCTGTGTAGGTAAATTTCAATTTGATTGAGAGAGCACGCCAAGGGTGATACCAGATATATACCTGGTAACCTGGTTCTTTGGGGCTTTCTTACAGTTGAGAAGACAAAGTGGCTTCTTGGTATTGTAATAATAATTTTTAAAAATGAGAAAAGAAAAATAGACAAAAAACAGTCTGAGTCCTGGATTAAAAGGAAAAATACATATAATGTCTGTGGTAGTTGAGAAGGCTCATTATTTGAATTAAAAAGTTCATGATATAACCAATGGACATAAGACACTGGGGGGTAGGGGAGGCCAGGGGATTGTCAAG
>NW_005366214.1:2568636-2572283 GCF_000412655.1 Myotis brandtii
CTGAGAGGCTGGCAAGTGAGGCGGCGAACGTTGGAGTCTGCAGCAAGCAAGCCTCCCTGCTCGCTTCAGTGCCTGGCTGCCGGCCGCCATCTTGGCTGACAGTTAATTTGCATATACTCACTGATTAGCCAATGAAAAGGGTAGCGGTCATACGCCAATTACCATGTTTCTCTTTTATTAGTGTAGATATACATGTATTCAAACATATACATGCTACACATACCTATACATAATACACATACATATGTGTGTATGTGTATAGCCTTTAACTGCTCATCAACAGCTCAGGATGAGTGTTATAAAAGACTGCAGAGCCTAAATTCACTGCTTGTACTTAATTACCCATCTCTTTTATTGCAATAGCTTCCTTCTGACCAAATCTACCAGCAATCCCGTAAGTTTCAGCCCTCTTGATCCCAGGCTACTGCATTTAACATGACTGCCTATATTCTCCTAAAAATTTCTCTTTAGCTTTTGTGAAAATCATGCATGTATGCCTTGATTTGTTCAATAAACAAATATTGACTAAATGACTATTAAGTGCTGGGCACAATGCCAGGTATAAGGTAACCCTGAGGTCTCTGTCCCCATGGAGCCCGAATTCCAGTTAAAGGAAAACTGAGCTCTCTGCCCTTTCCCCTTATGCTGAATAATTCATGGGTCTGTCTTTCAGGTTCTTCCTCATCTCCCCACCAGCTGCGTATATGTAACCACTCATTTTCCTCTTTCCCTGAGAGAGTTGATCCATCCATAAGTCTCAATGAACACTTTTTTTAAAACTCCAAAATACACATCTCCAGCCCTTAGCTCCTCCCTCTTTTCAGGCTTGAATCTCTGGTTATCTAAGTCAGTGGCTCTCAAACTTCGCTATGTCAGTACCAACAGGTGAGAAAACACACACACACACACACACACACACACACACACACACACACAGAGGCCCAGGCCTGTCGAAGGAATAAGTCCTGGACCTTTGTATTTCTTTTGTCCCTCTGACACCACCAAAGTTTCAGAAAAGATCTACACATAGGTATCTTACCAAACTCTCAAATTCAGCTCATCAAAACCTAGCACAGCGTACATTTGCAACCACAACTGTTCAACACTCTATACTCACAACATTCTAGTGATTGTGAATTTCTCTCTTAGACACTTCCCCATTTCACTTCAAGTTCTGCTAGTCTGGGGTCTGTGAAAACTGTCTTCCATTATCTTTTCTATAATGATCGCCATTCCCTGTTTGGTTTCCATCTCTAGCCTTCCCCAGCCTCAATCCATCCCCTAGGTTTGCTCAACATAACCTGACCTGGTATCAGGTTCATTGACCATCTCTTCCCCTAGAATGAAAGTTTCATAGGAGGGAGGAATAGTAAATTCTCAATAAATGAATTAAGAAATCCTACTTAAAATTGTGCCTAGGGCAGTATTTAACACATAGTATGCACTCAAATTTGTGAAATTGATGAATAAAACCAACACAGAATTGTTGAAAACACCTTCATGCTCCCACACAAATCCCCTGCTTGGTAACACTCAAGAGTTCTTTCAGCATTTGTTCCAGCCCATTTCACCACCCACAGTTTTTTAGTTTGTTTTTTCTCCACAAATATTTTGCTTAAGTTAATACGCTTCAGGGCATCCCAGACCCAGAATGTTCTCTGAAATCATTGGGTTTAGCTTCTACCACTGTCCTTTAGGTACTTAAAACTTTTAAAGACAGAAATGATATATATTCCTTAATAATCCAATAATCCTTTTTATTGTTTTATCACACAAAAAGAAAAATACTTTGTTTTCAAAATCTTTGAATTTAAGCCAGCATATTCTTCTCCAGTCTTTAAAATAGGAGCATCCATGCTCTCAGTCTCATATCTCCATGTTTCTATAATCTGTCTATTAAATACTCATGACAATTTAAAAATATATATATTGTATCACTTCCCTAGTTTAAAGAATTGTGGTTCCCTGTTTCTTATACTGCAACATTTGAGCACTGGCATATATCTATGCTTGTTGACACAAAGTCTTTAAAATTTAATTTTAATGTCTCGAATTCACTATAGTCCTCAACTTTCCCTGTTTTATGTACACAGTTGCTTCATTCATTTCTGTGTAGCTTCCTTACCCATGGAGGCATTTGCATTTTCAAATCCTACCCTATAGGATAAAATTTACATTCTTTACTAAGGTAAATGAGAGGAGAGATGCTCAAAAAAATTAATAATCAGCACAAACAAGAGGAGAGATGCTCAAAAAAATTAATGATCAGCACCATGTAACTAGCCTAGAGGCCTCCTACAGGAATTAAGTTTAATTCCTGAATCACTGGGTGTGAGGAGTCTGGGGGATGCAACAAGACAGTGCAAGCGACCTTAGATCAGTGGCTATTTATCAACCAGGTGGAAACTATTTCTACATTTTCACAACTCATAGAGCCCTCCCTTTTGTCCTGAATGGATGTGCATGAGCTGTCCCCAGTAATACTGCCCCATAGTGGGGACTCAGCCACTCCTCACCACTCATCACTCTACAGCCACACTAACAAGCTCAGCATTTTCCAAGTGACTGCTCTTTCCTGACTTCTGTTTACTCTGCCCTGATGCCTTTTCTCCCTACACAGCCTGGTAAATACTCCTGTACATTGAAATTCTTGTGTCGACTCTTCATCCACAACCAAGGGTGTGGCCTCAAGTGCTTTGAATGTGCTTTTATGATATAAAGTTTCACTTGATGTGGTAACTATTTGTCAATCTTCTTACTCCAATGAACTATGAGACCATAAGTGCTGGGACTATGTTTATACTTAATAAGTCCAGAACCAACACAGGGTAGGGACCCAATAGGTATTTGCTGAATGAATGAATGAGTGAATGAATGTTATTAATGAAAATGTTTGAAGCCAAATAGTCCTGATTCTTTAACTTTTCTTCATCTGTAAAGTGAAGTTAAATTACTAGATAACCTCAAACAGTTCATTTCTGATTTGAAACCCAAGAATTTACCAGTGTGGACCAGAAAGTACTGTAATATTGATGCTGGATATACCAGTATTCAGCAGTAAATTGCCTGCTCAGGCATTGGTTCTGTACTTTTGTCAATAACCACTGCCAGATTATCTCAGAGTGACTGGAAAGAGGCCAAATCTCAGTCTATATATGAAACAGTGTTCAGCAATTATATTCCAAAATACAAAAAAAAGGGGGGGGGGAAGGGCACCTACAACTAGAACCTGGAAAACGATCTAGTTAGCAACACCTTTCATATTTTGCTAAAGCAGTCTAAAGCCAAAAGGGCTATGCCCTGAAGCCCTGGCATAGTAACCATGGAGATATCTTTGCTGTGTAGGTAAATTTCAATTTGATTGAGAGAGCACACCAAGGGTGATACCAGATATATACCTGGTAACCTGGTTCTTTGGGGCTTTCTTACAGTTGAGAAGACAAAGTGGCTTCTTCTTGGTATAATAATAATTTTTAAAAATGAGAAAAGAAAAATAGACAAAAAACAGTCTGAGTCCTGGATTAAAAGGAAAAATACATATAATGTCTGTGGTAGTTGAGAAGGCTCATTATTTGAATTAAAAAGTTCATGATATAACCAATGGACATAAGACACTGGGGGGTAGGGGAGGCCAGGGGATTGTCAAG
>NW_005366214.1:2572744-2574658 GCF_000412655.1 Myotis brandtii
TCCACATGCCTGCGGACCCCCAGCTGGGGTCGTGGCAGAGAAGCCTCCCACACACCTGTGGACCCCCGGCCGGGGCTGCAGCTAAGGCCTCTCCGCGTGCCTGCGGACCCCAGTGCCCCCAGTGCAGTCACGCGGGAGGCCTCTCTGCCATGGCTCCACCCCTGTCCCCAACACTGCAAGTTCTCGCCCACCCGCGCCTGCTCGTCACGCAGCCTGCTGATCGGTCGTTACTGTGACGGCGTCCTGAAAAACTTGCATATTACCCTATATTAGTATAGATATTTAAGTTAACAAGCTCCTACCACAAACATACCCAGGGAAGGTCTACAAGCTCTCCTAGTACTAAATAAACTAATAAAGAATTAGTGACAATTGATAAAAACAGGAGTAAAACCATTGATGTATTCCCAGGGGCTGCATTTCTTTAAATTCTGCTTTAATTAGAATTATTTAGTTCTAAAAGTATTTCATTTAATAAAGGTTATTTTAAACACAGAACACAACTAAACAATAAACAGTAAAGAGTTGTGTTTCTGCCCTGACCAGTTTGGCTCAGTGGATAGAGCGTCGGCCTGCAGACTGAAGGGTCCTGGGTTCGATTCCAGTCAAGGGCATGTACCTTGGTTGTAGGCACATCCCCAGTAGGAGGTGTGCAGGAGGCAGCTGATCGATGTTTCTCTCTCATCGATGTTTCTAACTCTCTATCTCTCTCCCTTTCTCTCAGAGAAAATATTTTTAAAATATTTTTTTTAAAGAGTTGTGTTTCTGTAGGGGGAAAGGCTATCAAGTTTTTGAGCCATATGCTTTATCACATATTTTGATCATCCTCACCAAGGGTAATTATAAACAGAAGTGTTCCATACCCAGAATAATAATGCTCAGGATCCCTCAAAGGCTGCTTAGTTGGATCTTTCTGCCCCCATTTTCTCTCTGATGACAGATGCTTGAAAGGCAGGGGAGAGCATGACCTAAGAAGAAATGCCAGCTTCTAGGGGCTGTGCCTTAAAAACCATGTTATTTTGGTGAAAGTTAAAGTGGAAGCCTGTATGCCTCTGGGACTTGTAAAGGATTATCAGCTCCTGGAGACAGTCACACAAAGTCTGAGAGAAAAGACACATAGTTCCCAATATGGTCCCCAGGTAACCAATCCTCAAATCAAAATCTTATACAAGTCCAGCTACTAAAGTGCCTTAATGTTTAGCATTTTTTGAAGAAGAAATTTCCCTGGAATATCTTCTTCTCTACCAAGACCTATAGAGCAGACATGAGTGAAAGTCAAGAACACCAGTTTATTTCACGTGTCCTCTCACAGCCACCAGTTCACTTACTGGTGTCATTTAGCAGGTGTGGGTTATGTATTATTGACTTCCTAGAGAAGCGGTTCTCAACCTGTGGTCGCTACCCCATTGGGGGTCGAACGACCCTTTCACAGGGGTCGCCTAAGATCATCGGAAAACACATACATAATTACATATTGTTTTGTGATTAATCACTATGCTTTAATTATGTTCAATTTGTAACAAAGAAATTGGGGGTCACCACAACATGAGGAACTGTATTAAAGGGTCGCGGCATTAGAAAGGTTGAGAACCACTGTCCTAGAGTGATCATGAGGCTAATGAAGTTTACAGTTTTTATGACAATGATCATACCTTTCAGAGAAAAGCATTTTGCATTACCTAGTATGAACAAGAAGGTTTAAAAGGATGAATAATGCATGGAGTCAAAATAAGAACTATAAAATGGGCTGCAATCCATCTGTAACATGCTTCAAAAGAGGATACAGGTGTTTTCTGGGAAGAGCAAATTTGTTATGCGGGTAGGAATATGTGCCATTGAGATGAAGTAGCTTTTGTAGCTTTTATCCAAAATGTGTCCTAAATGCTGGAATCTTAACAAATATAAAAATGGACT
>NW_005366214.1:2576245-2578899 GCF_000412655.1 Myotis brandtii
TTTTGTGATTAATCACTATGCTTTAATTATGTTCAATTTGTAACAATGTAATTGGGGGTCACCACAACATGAGGAACTGTATTAAAGGGTCTCGGCATTAGGAAGGTTGAGAACCACTGTCCTAGAGTGATCATGAGGCTAATGAAGTTTACAGTTTTTATGACAATGATCATACCTTTCAGAGAAAAGCATTTTGCATTACCTAGTATGAACAAGAAGGTTTAAAAGGATGAATAATGCATGGAGTCAAAATAAGAACTATAAAATGGGCTGCAATCCATCTGTAACATGCTTCAAAAGAGGATACAGGTGTTTTCTGGGAAGAGCAAATTTGTTATGCGGGTAGGAATATGTGCCATTGAGATGAAGTAGCTTTTGTAGCTTTTATCCAAAATGTGTTCTAAATGCTGGAATCTTAACAAATATAAAAATGGACTACTGGGGACTCTATATGTCAACAATATAGATACAATTCAGCCAGGCTGTCATTGCTGGGGCATGGGCAATCCAACAGGCTCTTTACCTCTGGGCTTCAGGGGGACAATTAATTTAAAGCGAAATGTATAACTGCCCTAAAACTAAAAATATACTTTTCTCAGTAGACACTGAGGAAAAAGAGACAGGTGAAGAAAAGACATAGCAATGGCTTTGGCATCATAAAAAACAAGGTTCTGGGTTGGATTTTCTCTCAGTTATGTCACTGCATAGGGCAAATCATGTTACCTGGGGCACCTGAACGTCCTCATCTGTAATTCAGGGAGTACTGGGCCCTTGCTGCCATTCACTATGGAAATTACATTACACAATGTTTCTGAAGCTCCCAGAACAGAGCCCAGTACAGAACAGGTTCTCAGTACCATCATTATTACTAAACCAAAATGTGCAACAAAAATAGGTTAAAGTCTTGTAGTCTTCTCCACAATGTGCTAAGAACTCAGAAAAATAAATGGCACTGTTGTAATAGCTAACATTTTCCAAACACATGAAAGCATGCAATTCTTTTTGACAACTTATCTGAATAAAAACTTTTTGTGAGGGATATTAGCCTTCCCATTATACAGTTGGAATAACTGAGGCTCAGAAAGGGTAAGTGACTTGCCCCAAGGTTCATACCTATCATAAAGAGGGAAGCTGGTATTCCAATTCTCCTTTATTGAATCCCAAATTCTTGCTTTCACTGCTATTCCAAATCTTCACAAAATGCCAATAAAACATAGAAGACACTTAAAATAAAAAAATTGAATGCATTTTCCTAATAAGTGGCCAATGTGAGGGTTCAAGTCCAGGTTTGTGTGACTCCAAGGTCTATTCTCAATCTGCTTCCACTCTACCATGGCTGCCTATTTCTCTAAGGAACTCTTTTAAAAATGAAAACTGTTGTAACAATTTTTCCAAAATATGTGTAATAAAGTACAAAATTTTAAACTACTTCTTAAGTCAAGGAATGGTTATTTTAAAACATATTTTTCAAGCTCTGTCCAACAGACAGCTTTGTATTTGAGCATGATGCTCTCAAAAAGGCTAAGGTTGGCTCGAGTTTTAAATTGTTCAAGGTTTTTTGCCATTATAACAATAGCACCTTTCAAATATTCTCCAAATTGTATAAGCCCATGAAGTATTTTGGAACATCTATTCTATCCAAGGCAGAGACTTACATATGCTCCACAAATACTCAGTGGTTATATAAACACAAGGTCTTCAGCATTTCCAGAGGGACGATTGAAAGTGGCTTTAACGACACAATTTACTTAAGAGACGGTCATTGCCCTTGCACAGAAACCCATTTTCAGACTAACATATAATAATACTTTTACTGAGAAATTAAAAATAAGTTATATCTACTTAATATTTACCTTTCTAAAGACCCACCCAAAATGAGAAAGAATCTAATTTTGCATCACCCTCGCTGAAGTGATCACAACAGACCCCCGACAAGGGTACACCTGTGTTCCAGGGCCATTGGCACATATCAAATGGCCCCAAATAAAGGAGATCCTGAAATCCCAAATAACACCCACAGTATGAAGAAATGTAATAAGAAGTTAATGTAATAAAATTGAGGAAGGCAAAATGCAGACACAAATTAACAGGAATTACTCTCGGACTTGGAGATTTACCAGATTGTTGATTTTTGTCCCATGAGGAGAGATAGAAATATCATTTATATCATTTGAAAATGTAGCTCAAATGTAGACTCAAAAGTAGGAGAAAACTATGGAACAAATGTAATTGCAGCCCTCTGGATATAGATTAAGCAATGCTCTAAATATCAGCAGTAATTCAGCGTTTTGTTAGATTTTTTTTTATTAATTATGGAAGTAATCTTAGCCTTATAAAAATTTGGTTAAAGGAAGGGGGGTCATTTAAAACCTCTACACCATAACACAACTCTGATTTTTGCATATTTCTTCTATCTTTTTTTTGTAATTTGCCGAGCTGTAATCATATTATATAGGAACTTAAGAGTTATCTTTGCCCTGACCGGTTTGGCTCAGTGGATAGAGCATCAGCCTGAGGACTAAAGGGTCCCAGGTTTGATTCCAGTCAAGGACATGTACCTTGGTTGTGGGCACATCCCCAGTAGGGGGTGTGCAGGAGGCAACTGATCGATGTTTCTAACTCTCTATCCCTCTCCCTTCCTCTCTGTAAAAAAA
>NW_005366214.1:2581421-2585984 GCF_000412655.1 Myotis brandtii
GGGAGCCTCTCCCGCCTCCTCAGCAGCACTAAGGATGTCTGACTGCAGCTTAGGCCTGCTCCCTGCTGGTAAGTGGATATCCCCTGAGGGCTGCTGGGCTGCCAGAGGGATGTCTGGGCCCCTGGGAGCTGGCCTAAGCCAGCAGGTGTACATCCTCCGAGGTGTCCCAGACTGCAGGAGGGCATAGGCCGGGCAGAGGGACCCCCCGAGTGCACAAATTTTTGTGCACCAGGCCTCTTGTTCTTATAATAATATGCAATCCTTTACATCTCAAAAAAAAAATACCTACTATTCTCCATTAGAACAAGAATATCATTAAATCACATTCATTTAGATATCATAAAATTGACAGTTATAAGAGCTTTGACTAGAGGTAGGCTAAAGATGACTTCTATATTTACTATTAAAATAAAACAAAAATGTATAGCTGGCTAACCAAGATAACAATCATCATCATAAAAATATTTCAGGGGACTATTTACCTTACAATTATTATTATTTTCTTCACTAATAGGTTAGAAGAGGGGCCTATGGTTTTTCTTTCTTAATCAGCTCCCACATCATGCTTATACTGGCCCACTGACACACTTTTAACAGCAAGGTTTTATTGAGGTACAATTCACAGGAGAAAACCCACCCATCTAGTGCACAGCTCAACACATTTTAGTCAGTTTATCGAATTGTACAACCATCATTGTAACTCAGTGTAAGAACATTTTCATCATCCCAATAAAATCTCTCATGACCATATATAATTAATCCCCATTCCCACTCCAGCCCCAGGCAACCACTAATCTACTTTCTGTTTTTATAATTTGCCTTTTCTGGGAATTCTATATAAATGGAATAATATGATTTTTTAAAAAGGTTATCACAGACAGTGGAAATAAAACCACAAGCTAACTTCCTATAAGATCCATAGATTTTTTTTATAAATTTTAAACTATATGCAAAATATTAAATGAATAAGCTTTTTCCTGAATATGATATTTCTATTTTTTTGAGAGTCTCAAAAGGTTCCCTTATCTCCCATTGTCACTGCTATACATAGCCCAGATTGGTGAGGTTAGTCTGTCTGAAAGATACCCTACTACCAATAATTACACAAGTTTTAATCAGGTTCCCACCCTGTTTGTGATGAGGGAAATATAAATCTTTCATCTAATGAAATTTTCACTTATAGCCTGAAAACAATTCTCGCACAAATTACTAATCCATTGCACATGTTTCTGCTGGGTCCTAGGACACAGCCTTACATTCTTGTTTGCCCTGGCCCCCTTCTGTCTATGAATGAACACATCAATACTCTTAAGTTGGAACTCTCAACCTAAATCAATGCTAGCAAGTGCTCAATATTTTTCCTTCTGTTTCCCTTTCATTTGTTTATGCAAGCCTCAAACTAAGCAGGTATTAAAATTGTTCATTACTAAGATGACTATTGCTACAAATTTTATCTCCTTCATTAGCAGTTATCAAAGTAAGTTCTCCTGGGGTCCTTGATGACTGGGCTCTTAGAATAGTAATGCTAATAACACCACAATGTCAATACTTCTGTGTCTGGCAAACATTAATAATCAGATCCCCCAGGGATCCCAGCAAAAGCAGCAGCCTTAATGGGATCTTTGTGGTTGCAGACATAAGTAGGTTAAGTGGGTGGTACATGACGTCCCTCAGATCTGCCGAGCCAAAGTGTCCCCAATCAAAGAACATTTAAAAATACTCCTTCTGCATTTCCCTTTCCATTGGCAGGGAATATCCCATAAGAACTGGGAAGCACTGTTTTCTACGCAAACAGAGAGTGGATCCAAACATTCTTAACTAATTCTACATACACGTATGACCTATTTTATAGCATCCTGTATACTTATACCGATTGTGTCTATTCAGTTAAAACAAAATGCAGTTGTATTTCCATTGTAAGTTACTAACGCTTGTCTTTTACCTTTTCCTCCTCTTCTTTCAATCCTTCCAATTTCTTACTAAAATATATGGAAGCTTACCTGCAGAGGAACAGCAAATACCTCCATAACCTTCTGTTAGCACAGTTCAGTTCCACTAGGATTTACTACCATCACCTATAATCAATGGATTCTACTTTCTGGTAACAAAATACTGATAATGCATTCCAAAAACTACACTAGTGTAAATAGGGTATTCTCATATTTATTACCTGAAATAAATCAAATAATAGAAAGAAAAATCCTCCAACTGATATGAAAAATGATATTTCAGGCCTGGCTGGCATGGCTCAGTGGTTGAGCATCGACCTATGAACTAGAAGGTCACACGGTTCGATTCCTGGTCAGGCCATATGCCTGGTTTGTGGGCTTGATCCCCAGTGTGGGGCATGAAGGAGGCAGCTAATCAACGATTCTCTCTCATCATTGATGTTTCTATCTCTCGCTTCTTCTCCCTTCTTCTCTGAAATCAATAAAAATATATTTTTAAAAATAAAATTATATTTCATGTTGATATTCTATTTCTAAATCTAATCCCATACAAAATACACATTTTGGTTAGTTTCAGATTCTTTGGGGAAACTCCCTGAAATATTCTTAAAACCAATTGTAGTTAGATCTTGGGCTATAAAGCCACCCCATGTGAAACATATTAATGTAAAAGGACTCTGACATCTTTCCCACATAGAATAACGTGGGAGTGATGGAGGGGTTGGGGAAGGTCAAAGAACAACTTTAAAAAGAAAGAACTTTGTGCTAAAGAGTACAGGTAAGACACTGAGAGTTTCACCATACTTTCTATAATGTGCCTTAGAATGCTATGATTTGTATTTTGCTTCAATATAATTTTTTAAAAAACATGCAGCCCTAGCCTGCTTTGCTCAGTGGGTAGAGCATCCGCCTGTGGACTGAAGGGTACTGGGTTCGATTCTGGTCAAGGGCAAGTACCTTGGTTGCAGGCTTGATGCCCTGCCCTGGTCAGGGCACATATGGGAGGCAACTAATGGATGTTTCTCTCTGTGTGACCCTTCCTCTCCCTTCCACTCTCTCTAAAAATCAATGGGAAAATATCCTCAGGTGAGAATTAACAAAAAAATTTAAAATTAAAAAAAAAACATTCAATTAATGCCCTAAAAGGTTTTTCTCCACCACCCTCTTCTGTATCAAGTGGCCCACACTTCTGTGGAATGACAAATATAAATTACCACTCTGTTGTCAATACTTGCTTGGAAAAACAACGGCAGTTTCTAAGCAGGTAGCAATTTTATTCTATAAAACTGACATTAATTGTTCTTAAGTATTAAGAAATGTTTTTGAGAATTCAGAGTATAGAAACTAAGAAAATAATATTCTTAATGTTTTTGGAATTTCTAAATTCACACACTTCAAATAATATCTGTCATCTTGTCATTAAACCTCAATCAGACAGCCGGGAATAATACAGGCTTGAAATTTATTGTGAGAGCTTTTGTAAATAAGGCATTTGCTTATGTAAATGGGTTTTAAAAGAATGTACCATATTCTAATGGATACACATAACCATAGAAATGCCCCTTTTTTAACTTTAATCTGTCAGGCTAAGAAAAATGATGATATTTTAAGCATATTACTTCAATCACTAGTTTAAAACAGATTACTCAAATAGCTAGTTAAGCATATAAACTCATTGACAACCAATTCAATGCAGAAACAGTGATCTCTGCTACTAACTCTTCTACTCAAACAATAATCCTTTTACCCTGCTGCCCACCCATCAACTGACTTATTTTAATTTAAGGCATGTGTCCCTTTAAAGTATAATGAGTATTACTGTCTTGCTGACAAATGAGCACAAAAAAAACAAAAACAATATTCTCCGATAAATATAACTTCCGCCACCCATGGTATCCTCCAGGCACGAACGTATCTCTGGAAGATATCACAGAGAGAACAACTGTCGTTCATGATGCCATTTTTTAGCACATGCACAAGCTTTAAACTTATAAGCCTTTTCCTCGTCTATAAATGATATATTCATCTCCACTACATCAAAATCCCTCAAAGCTACCCAAAAAGTTGATGAGATAGATTCACTATCTCCAGCAAAAGGAAGTATGTGTGCTTAAGGCTTCCTCAGATCATCCTGGGAACCCATGCTGCAGAATTAGGCAAGAACTTCAGTCCACCAAGCAATTTATGGGTGCTTCTATTTCATCTACCAAGGTTTACTGAGGTCTATTTAGAATGCTCGTCATAAAATTCCATGCAATGGCTATTTCATATACAAAAAGACTCAGAATTTCTGCCAAAAAATTAAGACTTGGGCCCTAACTGGTTTGGCTCAGTGGGTAGAGCGTTGGCCTGCAGACTGAAAGGTCTCAGGTTCGATTCTGGTCAAGGGCATGTACCTTGGTTGCGGGCACATTCCCAGTAGGGGGTGTGCAGGAAGCAGCTGATTTGGTTTCTCTCTCACCGATGTTTCTAACTCTCTATCCCTCTCTCTTCCTCTCTGTAAAAAATCAATAAAATATATTTTTAAAAAATTAAGACTTGGAAATATGTGTGTGTGTGTGTGTGTGTGTGTGTGTGTGTGAGAGAGAGAGAGAGAGAGAGAGAGAGAGAGAGA
>NW_005366214.1:2590618-2592561 GCF_000412655.1 Myotis brandtii
GTTTCTCTCTCACCGATGTTTCTAACTCTCTATCCCTCTCTCTTCCTCTCTGTAAAAAATCAATAAAATATATTTTTAAAAAATTAAGACTTGGAAATATGTGTGTGTGTGTGTGTGTGTGTGTGTGTGTGTGAGAGAGAGAGAGAGAGAGAGAGAGAGAGAGAGAGAGAGAGAGAGAAATATGCTCTACAGTCATTGGCAAACCTCTCCACAGTAATTCATACTTAGAGTTTCTTGTTTTATTAATATCCTAGTATCACAAAGGAAGCTCAAATGCCACAAGAAGCATGCTTGCAAGGTAACTCACTAAGCACCCTCATGTAAATAGCTCAGAAAGTAGACTTGCTTATATTCCAACTAGTGACCTGGTGCATGGATTCCTGCACATTGAAAGGAAATTAATTAGAAAATGGCTGGCAGGTCAGGACTGAGCGAGAGGGCAGGACATGCCCTGGAGCCAATCTCCTGCTTTCCCTCCTGGGGTCTGCGGAGTGAGAGGGGTCCCTCCAGCAGGTGGGGTCCCTAGGCCTGGCCTGCAGGGACTAGGCTGAAACCGGCTGTACAACATCCCCCGAAGGGTCCTGGAGTGCGAGAGGGCACTCTGCAAAGTTGCTGTCGTTACAGGGTGTGGAATGCAAACGTAAGTGTGCAGTAAACCAGATTCAGGGCTGACAGTGCCCCAGCAACAACATAGCCCACGGCCAAAGGTAGACTCGTGAGGCCCTGCAAGGAATCGGGCTCCCTCCTCTCTGGTTTCAGGGTGCATCACCCAAACCGCTGCTGCCAAGTCACTGCAGCTTGGCAGCTCCTGCATTAAGCATCTGCCCCCTGGTGGTCAGTGTGCATCATAGCAACTGGTTGGACAGTAGGAGGGACACTTAGCATATTAGCCTTTTATATATAGAGAATGTGCCCAGATCTGTCAAATGATTTTTAGTATCCTCCCAAACTTTAATCTAATGTCCCCATCTCCAGCAATCAGCTAGCTGTGTAACATGTTCATTTGCTAAGTCAAATTCTTGAGCAGGGGACTATAATCCATTGTCTAAGTTGCAAAAATAAATAAATAAATAAAAATAGGAAAGGATGGATATTTTAAAGGGACATATCTATTTCCTTTTGTGCAGGGAAAACAAGGAAATGGAGACAATAGGGTATAACATAAATGAATTGTCTTTCATTTTTTTGTTCTTTTGTTAATCCTCACCTGAGGATATTTTTCCATTAATTTTTAGAGAGAGTGGAAGAGAAGGGGAAAGACAGAGAGAGAAACATGGATGTGAGTGAGACACATTAATTGATTGCCTTCCTCACACACCCCAACTAGGCCCAGGGGTCAAGCCTACAACCGAGGTACATGCCCTTGACCAGAATCTAACTCGGGACCCTTCAGTCTGCAGGTTGATGCTCTATTCACTGAGCAATACTAGACAGGACATCCATAATAATAAAAGGGTAATATGCTAATTAGACCAGGCATCCTTCCAGATGTCATTCTGGACGTATTCTGGATGAAGTGGAAGCCAGCCCGGGTCCAGGGTGCCTGTGGGCAGCCAAAGGGGAGCCAGCCCAGGTCCCAGGTGCCAGAGGGAAGCCAGTGCTGGCAGCCAGGAGAAGGAAGGCCTACTCATGCACAATTTTTGTGCATCGGGCCTCTAGTCTTTCTTAAAAGTTGCTGGGTAATGGGCACATCAGGTTCTTATACCATTCTCTCTACTTTTCTGTATGCTTGAAAATTTATATGATAAAGTTATCTACACTAATAAAAGAGAAACATGCAAATTGGTGTCACTCCGCTATGCCCACCAGCCAATCAGGATGAGTATGCAAATTAACTCAACAAAGATGGCAGTTGATTTGCATATGCAGGCGCAGAGCAAAGACTGAAGAGGACTGAAGACTGAAGATGACTGAAGACTGAAGAGGCTTGGCTTCTCCACTGC
>NW_005366214.1:2592675-2617374 GCF_000412655.1 Myotis brandtii
GCAGCCAGGGGAAGGAAGGCCTATTGCACGAATCTTTGTGCAACAGGCCTCTAGTATTTTATAAATGAAAATCTCTTCCCAAACTCCTTACCAAAATACACTGAAGGAAATAAGAACACAAACACAGATGTTAAGTAAGCTCCTCCTGTAGTGGATTTAAGATGTCAAGGTGGCCACAGAGCCCAGATATTTTATCAAACATTGCTCTGGAGAATTCTGTGAGAGTGTTTTTAGTGGATGAGATTAACATTTAAAATGGTATACTTTGTGAAAAGCAGATTACCCTCCATTATGTGGGTGGGCCTTATCCAATCAGTTGAAGACTAATAGAACAAAGACTGGCCTACACTGAGCAAGATGAACTTCTGTCGGCAAATGACCTTCAGACTTAAACTGAAACATTAGGTTTTCCGTGCTCTCTAGCCTATTGACCTACCCTGTAGATTTTGGACTTGGCAGCCTCCATAATCATATCTACACTAATAAAAGAGAAACATGCAAATTGGTGTCACTCCACTACACCCACCAGCCAATCAGAGCGACTATGCAAATTAACCCAATAAAGATGGAGGTTAATTTGCATACAGAAGCATGGAGCGAAGACTGAAGGCTCCGGCCAGAGTGAAGACTGAAGACTGAAGACTGAAGAGGCTTGGCTTCTCTGCTGCGGCCGGACCAAAAGCCTGGGTCCCAGATGCCGGAGGAAAACCGGTGGCAGCAGCCAGGGGAAGGAAGGCCTATTGCACGAATCTTCATGCAACAGGCTTCTAGTAAACTAATATCTTAAAATAATCCTCCTCCTTCCCTCTTTCCCTCCACCCCCCTCTATGTCTCTCTCTCCATATATACATGGTAGGATAACTAAAATGCTATAGTGGCCATTGGGAACTGTATTGGTAACTGTTCTCTAAGAGAAACAGAACCAATATAATATATGTGTATGTGTATCTCTCTATATATTGCCAGCAATGAGCAAAATGTGCTCAAACTTCTCCAAGGTAAATCTCCCCATTCTGTCAATTAGACTTTAATTTAGGTCCTCGTAGCATTTATAGCAACCTAGAACTACTTCACTTGCCTCTTTTCTTTCAGTTTTGTTTTTGTTTGTCTTCATCCATATTTCCAGCATTTCATACACTATGTAGCATAACACAGATTCTCAATAAATAATACTGAGTGGATAAATGAATATTCTCAAACCAGTAACTTCCCACTGAGTTCTTTGAAATTTGTACTCATCAAACTAGGTTCAATTAGTCATACTTCGATAGGCCCCACTGAAAGTATTCTCAATTATTTATATCTTAAGCAAGTCATCAGAACAAGTAACTGGACAGCACAATGAGATATATCAAGGCTTGTCCTGTTACTCAAACAACTTTTTATAGTTCTTCAATTCTCAGTTTTCATCTCATGTAATAGGTCGAACCATATGAAACTTCTAACCTATAAAAACAGTGATTTCATAGAATTCAACCTAATATAATATATAGGTAGACAAATGTGTTTTCTATGCAAATTAAGCATTAAAATCAGAAGAGCAAATGCTTTTCAACATAGAGTATTAACAAATGTGTCTCCACTCTAGGTACCACCCCTCAAGTTGGATCTTGTTTTTCATATGAGACATTCGGGAAGGGTCACTACTATTTCACGACAAAAAAATACAAAGTAGGGAAAAGGTAGGGGGTAGAAGATTTCAACTTTCTAAAGACTACTCAGTCTACAACTCTAAAACAAACTATTGTGCAATCCAAAAGTTTGCAAATTGTATAAATAGCATTTCAGTGGCACTTACAGATTTTAGTCATCCTATTAGGAGGGAAAAAAGGAGCATAAAATTAAGCCTTTTTTTATTCCAAAATATTTGGTCCACTTAAAATTCATCTGAGCCCAGCCAGCATGGCTCAGTTAGATGGAGAATCCTCCCATACACCAGGAGGTCGCTGGTCAGGGCAAATGCCAGAAGCCGGGCTCACGGCTGGTGAGTACAGTGGCGGTGGCGGGAACCACTCCCACCTCTAAGGCAGCACTAAGGATGTCCAACTGCCATCAGTCAGACATCCCCCAGGGCTCCCAGACTGTGAGAGGGCGCATGCCAGGCTGAGGAACTGCCACACCCAGTGCACAAATTTTGTGCACCAGGCCTCATCTCGTAAGATTATAATGATTAGGTTTCTGATAGTCAGCCAGTTTTTATCTATAAAAATGGCAATTTTATATGGTTCAATCTAAGATTTTTAAATTATTTTTATTAGGCCTCTTTCATTTATAAACTGAGACCTGGAGAAGAAATTTCTATAGTAACCCTAAGAATCAAATAGGATTGCATGATGGGAATTGGGAGAAGCCTAGACAGACTCATCGATTTGCAAATGAGGACTTAAGGCCCTAAATATCACGGCCAATTAGTGGCAGAGCTAAGCCCTGGCTGTCTGCACTGCACTTCTCTCCACCACATCAGGCTGCCTGCCTTCCTTCTTGACATTTCTCAAAATATGTTAAGAACATCATATGAGAAATAAGTGCTCTGAGGATGAAGGCAAATATCAAAAGTTAGAAGCATGTTTTGCAAAGACTTTTGATCAATGATAATTAAACTTTTAAGAGGAGAAATGTCAATCATAATGAAGGTGTTTGCTTCTTATAATCTGGAGATTCTCCTGGTGAAACTCTTTTTAAAGCCCCCTTTATGACGCTACTCTGAGTTTTCAGACATGGATTTTTCAGTGTTTCCTGAGCTAACAGCTTCTGAGTCGTGGTTTATTGTTATTGTTTCAACATTACCTTCAACCCTCAATTTATTTGCAAGTATAATTCATAATTGTCTTTAAAATACTATAACATGCCAAACAAGACAAAAGGCAAATGTCTTAAATAGCTCTAACCTTAGTTATCTGTAGCCATAATAGCTTGCAAAGGAGAAAACATCACCAACTTTAACCTCCCAATTTAAATAGTGTTTCATGTGACGTCATTCCTAGAAGCCATTACTGTGACTGGTATTTTGTTAATGCTGCACAGCTATGGGTAAAGCTCTATTAGGACTTTCACCATAGCATCATGCTGGTATCTATACAAAATTGGTTCATTTATCTATATCAACTCTAAAAGGGCTATATTAATAATCCCAATATGCAGATAAGAAAACTGAAGTTTGGAAAGGTTCCATAATTTTCCAAGGAACCACAACCAGTGACAGGGAGCTGCTGCAGGAAGAAAAGTAGAATCACTAGAATCCTATCTCCATGCCACCTCATGACCAAAAAAGAAGTCTATTCATCCTCCTGTCCAGATGGGACAGTAGTGGCTAAACCGTTTGCAAGTCCCATTTTCACATGACAGACTCTAAAGTATTCCAGTCTATTTTCAGAAGATGAGTCAGACGTCCCAGGTAAAGTTCAAAATGATGCCAAATCGATGACCAGATCTTCGACTTACACCCCTCCCGTAATTGTCCCCTATGGCAATTTTTTAATATGTCCACATGCTCTTTGATACTCTTCCTTTCAAAAGTGGAGCCTAATTCCCCTTCCCCTGATTGTAGGCTGTATTTAGTGAATGAATAGAATGTGGTAGGAGTGACAATGTCTGACTTCCCAGACCAGGTCATAAAAGGAACTGTGACTTCTTCCTTGCTCTCCTCTCTTGCAGGGCTCACTGTGGGGGAAGCCAGCTGCATGTCATAACTACATCCCAGCAGCCCTGTGGAGCGGTCCACGTGGGCAGGAACTGGAGCTTCCTGCCATCCTGGAAGTGAGTCCACCAGTCCCAGTTGAGCCTCCAGATGACTGCAGGAGAAATTCCAACTGCAGCCTCATGAAAAATATCAATTTAGAACCACCCAACTAAGGTGATCCCCAATCCCTGAACTTCAGAAACTGAGAGATAATGAATTTTTTTTTAAGCTTTCAGGTTTGGGAGTAATTTGTTATGAAGCAATAAATAATGAATACACATTTATGCCTAAATTATGTCTTTTCTTATAACAAAGCAAAAAGCTGAAGTATCAATGGCTACGAAAGTTGCCATATCCATAAACCAAATATTCTCCTTGGTCCAGGTTTACTTAGAACATACCCAGGAAGTGAGATGACTGTAATATTCCCCTCAAGATTTTGCCCCTGATCAAAAAAATAATGTACCTCGTTTGCAAGCTCAATCCCTGGCCCTGGTAGGGGCACGTGCAAGAGGCAACCAATCAATGTGTCTTTCTCACATCAATGTTTCTCTCTCTCTCTGTCTCTCCTCTCCCTTCCCCTATCTCTAGAAATCAATGGGGAAATATCCTTGGGTGAGGATTAAAAAAACAAAACAAACAAAAAACATATATATATAATAAGAAAAATTATATATATAAAGATTATTCCTCCACCAGTTACATCATGCCCCATACCCTGTAAGAATCAGACTGATATAAAAAGAAAATTGTTACCTATAAGATAACAGCACTATCTTTGAATGTCCAGCGTGCATGTGCTGATAACCATTACTCTGTGATAACACCCTATATAACAAAGTTCTACACTTCAGCAATTGAAAACAGAACATGTCCTTTAAGAGTAGGAAGCCAATTATTTCTTTAACTATGTTATTCTCTCCCATCAAACTGAAGGCTGCTAGTAAATGATGCAGTAGATTCAGTGAACTTAATGAGTAGAAACCTCCCTTTGAAGTGAGGAGTGGTCCTGAGCACCAAAAATCTCAGAAATAGCGAACTGGAGGGAAATGTCAACTCTGTTCCAACCCAATGAGACCAAAACACATCAAGGCTCTTGTCAATCAAAAAACATTTTTTCCTTCAAGCTTCAGTCAGAGGGAAACTCAACACAGACATCTAAAAAGCTAAGAAGACAGGAAGTGGTGGTCAGGTTTCTCCCATCTGCTCTTCAGGCTCGAAGGAGAGCATTACTTTCATAAAGTTAATGTATCCTTTAGTAACATCCATTCATCATGTCCACCACAGTGGCGGCCAAACGGCTCATGTGCGATTTCTTAATGGGGCTCATCCTGGAAATGGCGACCCTCCTCCCCTGACCCAAACCACAGCCAGTTGCCAGGCTCAGGAGAATGTGAAGCGTGTTGCTTACCCAGCCCTTCGTGGATCCCAGTCTGGTCTTTAGAGTGCTTTCTCTTCCCTTGTTGCTCCAAGCATGGAAGAACTATCTTTTCAAAACACAGCTTCTTGCTGATGAAGAGGAACAGGATGGCCAGAAGCATGATAAAGATCCCAACTGCAGACAAGAAGCCAATGGCTTCAAGAGGAACTGGCAAGAGAACACAAAGGAAAAAATATCATCACAATGAAGTGCTCCAGCTTTTAGTTCTAACACATGATCAGATTCACTCAGAATTGTTATGTTTACTAATGAGTGTGGCAAATACTCTACAAGTCCTGACTGGCTGGCATCCCCAGGACTGTATACAGGAAGAAGGATAAGGACCACTGCCAGGTACATTCTGCAAGGATGGCTCCTCAGATGACAGACCTCCATACCTTTGCACATGTGGTTTCTTCTCCCTGGAATACACCTCTTGTCACTCCTGTCCTCAGCCTAATATTCAACTTCAAGCATGCAAACTATAAAGGCAATATCCATCAAATGTACTGAGCTGTAAATGGTTGACCAGTGTCACAAAAGCAAGTCTCTTAATAATACAGCTGCCTAAGCTTAAAAAATAATCACTTGGACCCAGCCAGCATGGCTCAGTGGTTGAGTATCAACCTATGAACCAGGAGGTCAAGGTTCGATTCCTGGTCAGGGCACATGCTTGGATGGTGGGCTCGATCCGCAGTGTGGGACGTGCCGGAGCCGATCAATGGTTCTCTCTCATCATTGATGTTTCTTTTTCTTTTTTCTTTTTTTTAATGGGAGGGGAGGGGAAAGGGGGGTCCCAGCCAGCAGCCGACAGCTGCTAGGGACCCTACCCGTGCACAAATTTTGTGCACTGGGCCTCTAGTATGTGTGTGTGTGTGTGTGTGTGTATAGTGTTTTTTAAACCTTTTATTTAAAGGACTTTTTAATCTAAAAAGAAAACACACACACACAAAGGGAATACAAAGAAATAAGTCATAGAAAGGAAATTCATTTATCAATAACAGTGTAAATTCCAGAGCACAAATGCAGTGGGTGATTCTTTTGAGGGTGGGCGGTGAGCTACTCAACATTCCTATGGTTTTCCTCCATCTCCTTCTGGCTCACTGTCGGAAAGGAGGGGTGAGTCTCTCATCATTGATGTTTCTATCTCTCTCTCCCTCACCTTTCCTCTCTGAAATCAATAAAAATATATTTTAAAAAATAAAAATAATCACTTAGGATAAACTTTCAGACGTATACATCCATCAATATTAGTGATTAGAACAAAAGTCATTTCCTGGATATATGTTTGCAAATCCAACTATGCAATATGACTATGATGATTATCTATGGTGACAAGAAAATTTCTAACCCATGCTATCCATAGAAATTAGAATTATATTTGACTGCTAATATTTTAGAATTTTGAAATATGAAATTCTATCATCCTCTTTCTCCTTATTAAAAAAAAATCCTAAGCATTAAATAACCCTGATTAAGTGTTATCCAGTATGCCTTAGATTCTCAGCCACTGTATTCAGCTATGTGACATATATAACAGAGAGACCAGAGCTAGTTTGGGGCTGAAGAAAGACTCCACTAAGGAAATGACATTTGAGCCTAGACAACATTCAGTAAAGAAAACCAGACATCGCCCTGGCCAGTATGGCTCAGTTGGTTGGAGCATCATCCTGTACACCAAAAAGTGGCAGACTCAATTCCCCTGTCAGGGCAAATGCTCAGGTTGCAGGTTCGATTCCCCGGTCGGAGCATGTAAGGGAGGCAGTGGATTGATATTTCCCTCTCTCTCTCTCTATATATATATATACACACACACACACACACACACACACACACTAGAGGCCCAGTGCACAAATATTTGTGCACTCAGGAGGGTCCCTCAGCCCAGCCTGTGCCCTCTCACAGTCTGGGACCCCTCAGGGGATGACCACCTGCTGGCTTAGGCCCACTCCCCAGGGGATTGGGCCTAAGCTGGCAGTCAGACATCCCTCTGGCAGCCTGAGAGCCCTCGGGGGATGTCCACTTGCCAGCAGGGAGCAGGCCTAGCTGCAGTCAGACATTCATAGCACTGCTGAGGAGGCAGGAGAGGCTCCCACCACCACTGCTGTACTGGCAGCCATCAGCCTGGCTTGTGGCTGAGCAGAGCTCCCCCTGTGGGAGCGCACTGACCACCAGGGGGCAGCTCCTGCATTGAGCGTCTGCCCCCTGGTGGTCAGTGTGTGTCATAGTGACCAGTGATTCCCAGTCGCTCTGCTGTTGGGGTCAATTTGCATATTACCCTTTTATTATATAGGATATATATATATATTCTTATATATATATATATATCCCTTCCTCTCTACAAAAAATCAATTTAAAAAAATTAAATCCAGACATCAAGTAGCATAGAGAAAGTGATTACAAAACAAGTGTCAATAGGAGTTATTCAAGGAAGTTGGGTATATGTAAAAGCTTATGAAAATGAATCTCCTAAGAGCAGCTTTAACCCTTGGGAAGATTTAATATGCACATTAATAATATGAAAGAATAATATTCACCTTGCCCTACCATCCAGATAACTAGAAAAAGGATGAATCCAACCAGTCCTAACTCCATGAAAAGATAAATAAAACTAAATCTATCTAGTGGCAAGCCAATAAAAGAACAAATGAAACAAAAAATCAGAGATAAGATAATAGCTTTGTGGTCTGTAAAAATAATAGTGCCTGCTACCAAAACCAACATATACCATGAAAAAAAAAGTGTGCACATAACGATTATTCCCTCGACCTTCCAAGGCAGCATAGACAGCGGTGCTCACTGGTATGGCTTCAGCAGTCACACTGCCTGGAAGAAAACTGTACTCTATCACTTATTATCTGTGTGGCCTTGGGTAAGTTATTTAACCTCTCTGTGCTTCTGGTTCCTAAGCAATGAAAGGAGATAATAAATATAGCTATATCCAAGAATAAATGAGGTAGCACAGGGAAAATAGTCTGGAATCTGGCACATAGAGAGTTCTCAAACAGGAGTAACCACCTCCCTCAGCATCACCATCATCATCTTTACAGACCTGTCACACTATGTAGGAGCAGTCCAATATGGGATGCATGTGCTGCTTTATACACATTCTGTGTTTGGACCCATCTCGCTCCCCCCGCCCCTTTCATCAAAACAATTATCTCTGCTTTTTTTGCCCCTCACTTCTGTATTTTCAACTTCTTTCCCTTGGAGATACACCATCTTTCTCATCTTCATTAAAAATGCACCAAGTATCTCCCTTCCTTTAAAAGCCCTTCCTGACCACTATGTGCTCCTCAACCATAGCCCTCTCTCTTTTCCCCTTCGAAACCAACCACCTTCAGAGCATTTCCTACACTCATCTCCACTTCCTTACCATCAAAGCCACTAGCATCCTTTACCCAGACTCCCACTGGTCTCCATGGGCCCAGCCTTATCCCCTCAAGTCCCTTCTCCACACAGTAGCCAGAGTGATCTTCTGAAATACAAGTCTGACTTGTTCAACTGCTCTCTCCTAAAACCCTCCGTAGTGGACTAAATCATGGTCCCCCAAAAGACATGTCCACCCTGAATCTCAGAATGTGACCTTATTTGAAATCAAGTTCTTTGCATAGGCAATCAGGGTAGGATCTTAAGATGGGATCATCCTGGATTAGAGTGGGCCCCAATTTCAATAAGTATCACTATAAGATACTGGGGGTGGGGTGGGGGAGAAGAAGACACAGGAGAAAGAGGTGTGAATATGGGGCAGAGACTGGAGTTATGAAGCCTATGGCTGAGGGATGCCAAGAGTTGCCAGCAGCCACCAGAATCTAGGAGACAGTCACGAAGCAGATTCTCCCTCAGAGATTCCAGAGGAACCAACCCTGCTGACACCTGGTTTTGGACTTCTGGTCTCTAAAACTCTGAGAGAATAAATTTGTTGTTTTAAGCCATCAAGTTGGTGGTAATTTGTCATGGTAACCTTAGGGAACTAATACACCCTCTGATGGCTTTCCATTACCTATAGGACAAAATTTGAATGCCTTTACTTGGTTTACAAGGTCTTTCATGACCTAGCTACTGATTCCAGCCTTTGTCACTTGTCACTCACCAACATCAAACTCTATTGTCAGTGTATTTGCCTATTTCTGGTTCCCCAACAGAGCTCACCTCCAGATTTTTAAATAGGTTAGTCCAACTCTGTAGGGCAAATGCTTACCTCTCCTCTGGCTAACTCTGATACTATTCTTCCTCTGAACACCTTTCTTGTTCCTCTTGACCAGGCTGGATGCTTGTACTGTAGGTTCCCACCCACCGAGCCTTTGGCAGCTTTTTTCAACAGTTTTCAAATAAGTTTTAAACTTCCTAAGAACAGAGACTATGCCTCAGTTACTCACTGTACTCTCAGCAGCTAGCACAGGGTAGGCACTCAGTAGATATTTCATGCCTGAATAAGTATTAAACTCTTCTCTGTTACAACATGGCAAAAAAAAAAAAATGTACCTATCAACGGAAACTTCTGGAAAGAGAAGATATACCTCAAGTGGGTCAATAACACCAACCACACTGGATATGATTTATATAAAATCAGGTCTTAGAAAAAAAGAGGGTTCATATCATTCATAAGCAGAAATATTTGCACCTAATAATTCCATTCACTAATGAAACTAGATTTTTACTTTTGAATAAAGTCTATTTTTCCATTATAAAGCAACATGAGGCTCCTCACATAAAATCTGCAAAATAGAGAAAAAGATGAAGACAACCACTGCTAAGGCTTTGTGCTCTTCCAGTCACTTGGACTTCTCAAGTTAGTGGAGAAAAACAGGAATAAGTACAAATCTAGCTGAAACAGAGAGAAAGCTTAGTTTGGCAAGTTTGGTTATTTCTATAGAGTTCATGTTCCTCCCAGAATCTGCCAATTCCAACTTCATCCTCTTCTATGTGTTCAGGAGTACTCAGTGGGAAGTTTGAAGGGATGCGTCAGGGGCTCTTAGCCAAGTGCTTTGTGAAATGTAGGTCAGCTTGTGTACTTTCTACATGAGTAGAGTATCATTGAAATGGCTAAGAAGTTGGCAGTGATCCCAGACTTGTAGGAATGGCTTACCCAGGGTTCTACACAAACTGTCCTCTTTCAAAGCGATTTAGAATTCCAAGCATAACCAAGCAATTCCACTTCTAGGTATATACCCAAGAGAACGGAACATACATGTTCACATGAAAACATGCGCATGAATGTTCATAACAGAATTATTTCTAATAGCCAGAAAGTGGAAATAGCCCAAATGTCCATAAACTGAAAAATTGATAAACAACATGTGTTACATGCAAACAATATATTATTCTGCAATAAAAAAATGAAGCACTGATATATGCTATTACATGGATGAGCCTTGAACACATTATGCTAAATGAAAGAAGCCCATATATTGTATGATTCCAGTTATATGAAATGTCCAGAATAGGCAAACCCATGGAAATAGAAAGTATATTTTGTCGTTCCCAGGAGCTGGGGGGAGGGATAACGGAAGAGTAAACTGAAAACTGCCAATGGGTATCAGTTTTCTTTCTGATAACAAAACTGCCAATAGGTATCAGTTTTCTTTCTGATAATAAAATTATGCTGGAATTGGATAGTGATAATGGTTGTGCAAACTTTGCAAATATACTAAAACCAGTGAACTGTATACTTTAAAAGGGTATGAATTTTATGGAATATGAATCTTATCTCAAAAAAGTTTAAATTCCAAATATATAATTTTAATGAAGATTGGAAGAAAATATGAGATAATGTATAATCGTTTGCTTAGGTTTGGTTTGAAATTGATTCTCTTCATGTTAAAATACTCTAAGTGATTTTATTATTCAACGACAGGCCTGGTGCACGGAGTCGTACACCAGTGGGGTCTCTCGGCCTGGCCTGTGGGGATCGGGCCAAAACTGGCTCTCCGACATCCCCTGAGGGGTCCCAGATTGCAAGAGGACACAGGCCAGGCCGAGGGACCTCACTCGTGCACGAATCGATGCCCCGGGCCTTTAGTATGCATATAAGATCTTAGGTTAATCTCTTTCCGATTTTATTATTCAACGACAGGCCTGGTGCACGGATTCGTACACCAGTGGGGTCTCTCGGCCTGGCCTGTGGGGATCGGGCCAAAACTGGCTCTCCGACATCCCCTGAGGGGTCCCAGATTGCAAGAGGACACAGGCCAGGCCGAGGGACCTCACTCGTGCACGAATCGATGCCCCGGGCCTTTAGTATGCATATAAGATCTTAGGTTAATCTCTTTCCGCCTTCCCCTTTCCCCCCTTCCCTCTGAGATTCATCAGTCTGTTCCATGTTTCCATGCCTGTGGTTTCCACTCCTGCATTGAGCGTCTGTCCCCTGGTGGTCAGTGTGCATTATAGCTACTGGTCGGATGGTTGAACGGTCGGCTGGTCAGCCAGTCACTTAGGCTTTTATAGATAGATAGATAGATAGATAGATAGATAGATAGATAGATAGATAGAGATATTTAGAATTAAAAATAAAGTTTAAATATAATAGGCTCTGAGAACTGTAGTCAGCACAGATCTATCATTGATTTGTAGCACTGAACACAGCAAGCCAATGGCTCTATCAGAATGAGCCAAAGAAGGTTTGATGCTGCATCTGAGTTTAAACAAAATTAGAAACTTTGGCAGGGACTTTTAAAGTTATTGTGCATCCCATCTATATAAAATGCTAGCGTGAAGAGCAAGCATTACATGCATCATCTGCAATCAATGACAAAGGCACATATGTCAAGAAACGTCAGTGCCATCTGCAGAATAACTCATCTAATTAGTCCAGTAATTACTAAATTGGAAATCAGATGGCTATAAAGTTCGGTCACGTAGTTCATATTGAAAACTTCCTCAAAGTTAAACATATCTCTCACATTCTACTAATAGCCCATCTGTTGATATTCAAGGAATGGCTCTAGGAGAAGCCTCTGCATGTCACACAGTCACTAAGTGTTTGTAAATTTCCTTCTATGGTTGGTAAAGAGGTTAAAAGAAGAAAAGGCCAACCAATTGCAGCCATCTGACTCACAGGAACTAGAAATAAGATGAGAGGAAGGTGAAAATTTAACAAAATGATCATGGGGGGGGATCAGAATTAAAGGAGGAAAGACACTAGAAATAAGAAAATGATCATGGGGGGCGGGGATCAGAATTAAAGGAGGAAAGACACTAGAAATAATTTAAAAGTTCTAATTTCTCAGGAATAAACTTTCTTGGCAACATTCTGAAGAATGTGAAGTATCTCATTAAAAACAAGAGGATCCCTCGCCGGTTTGGCTCAGTGGATAGAGCGTCAGCCTGCAGACTGAAGGGTCCCAGGTTTGATTCCGGCCAAGGGCACATGCCGGGGTGCAGGCTCGATCCCCAGTGGGGGGCATGAAGGAGGCAGCCAATCAATGATTCTCTCTCATCATTGATGTTTCTATCTCCAACCCTCTCTCTTCCTCTCTAAAATCAATAAAAAATATATTAAAATGAAATAAAAAAAAAAAACAAGAGGAAAGCTCAGGGTAGGCACTACCTTGAGGTATACCTAGAACTCCCTTATATACCCTTACCATCTTTGAGTATCCATTAACCTGAAAGTCCTGTCTTCAGTGGTATATTTACATATTAAATGTCCCTTTAAGACGCAGCATGACTTTAGAATTGTTTCTATGAAGTTCTCAAGCATGGTTATGCCACAGAGGTTCCTGACTTGAACCTAAGCTTGTCTGTCTTAGAATTCCAGCACTGATCTAATGCACAGCATAGTGACTACAGACAACAGTACTATATTATAAACTTCTAAGCTACTAAGAGACTAGATCTTAATTGTCCCCAGCACAAATAAAAGAAATGATAATTATGTCACATGATAGATGTATTAGCCAATGATAGAGTGATAATCACATTGCAATACATAAGTGTATCAAATCAACATTGTATCCTTTTAACTCATGCAATATTATATGTCAATTATATCTCAATAAAAATAGATTTAAAAAAGAATTCAGGATCACCTGGGCATGTCCCCATCCTCCTCCAGGAATTTATCCACCTGATGACCCAAGGAATTTCCCAGGAAGGACAGTGAACAAGTCAGAGTAGAGGTGACATGAGTATAGCACACGTGTCTACCACTCAGGTTGACCCAAACCCACAGTCCTTTGGTTGCAGGGCAAGGAGGTGACAGTAACAGCTATAGCATGATATGAGCAGCTATTGCAAATTAAGGAGATGTTTTCAAAAGCAATTTGGGCACAGTAAGATTTGAGGCCCTTGACCTACAGTTTATGTTCAAACTTTCTTTGAAACCACCAAAAAGAACAGAAGGTGGAAAACGAGAAACTTTTTAAGGGTTGAATACCAATGTGCCAACTCCATATACAGATACTTCGGTGCACAAATTCAAAATACATGTACAAAGAGCTAGACTCATTTATACCATTAGCTGTGTTTTTTACAACCAACTACAAAACTAAATGTCACTTAAAAAAAATAGTACAGAACAAGTTAAACTGAAGGCTTTAATTTTCATTTTTTCTTACAGTGATGCTTCTGGAACTAAAAAATAAAAGAACAAAGCCTTTGATACTTAGCAACCTATTACATTGCCAATGTCCTAAATTTGGGTTGAGTTAGGTACTATATAATAACTTCAACAACCTTCATGGTTAGTCAATCATTTTTCTAAAAATTTATAGGACTATGAAATATAAATTATATATATTTAATGTAAGAAAAATAGGTAGTTCCATTTAAATGTTCTTCCTAGTAATAGCTAACAAGGAAATGGTAACTACATATTCAAACAAATTCTTTGGAAGGAAAAAAAACAGACCTTTCAAAAAATAGGAAAAAATTGGCTTAATGAAACCTAAGTGAGATTTTAACATGTTCCAAAATAAAACATAGCAACATATGGAGTCACTAGCAACCAATCATTTCTCAAAACACTGGAGAACACAGCATTTGGGAGTATACATGGGGTGCTATCTATATATGTGTGTTGAAACGTGTCCATCTTCTGAGAAGTAACCTAACCTATATGACTTATATGTTTAAAATATAAACTTTCCCTTAACATTAACACACACACACACACACACACACACACACACACACACGTGCACTTCTAGAAGCCAAGAATTATTAGCAAGCTTGTTTTACTTTCTCTTAATATTCAGATAGCTATCTGAGAAGCAGAAAGTAATGGAGAAAATGGCTGAAATGCATCAATGTGTCCATAGAGGGAATCTTTTAGATCTTCTTCACTCATCTGAGTTTCTCTGGGTACTTTAGTGATTATCCACTATCCCCATCCTCTCTATTTCCCTATGTCTTCCAAGAAAGCGGAGAGGATAGAAAAGGAGCAAATAGAATTAGATGATGCTGATGGTTTATAAGCCTAGATTCAACATTTTTGGACTGGTAAATTTTTAATAGCATGCTATGTTGCTGAATTTAATTGAACAATATATGGGCTTTGTACCATTTATGGGTCATTTGCCAAACAATGTAATATATTATTATATACTAGAGACCTGATGCACAAAATTCGTGCAAGGGGCTCAGTCCTCACAGCCCTGGCTGCCTTGGCCTTGCAGCCCCGACTGCCTCGGCCCTCTCAGCCCCGGCTTCATCTGGAAGGTCATTCGGACAGTCTTCCAGAAGGTTGTCTGGACGGTCGTTCTGCTGTTCAGTCTAATTAGCATATTAACTCTTTATTATATAGGATAATTATACGACAAAATTAGGAGCATATGCCCAATAAAAGCATGTTGTGTTAAAACATCAGAGAATAAACTTATATGATTTTGGTGGAATGGTTGTTGAATCAATGTAGTAATTGAACTTTCAAGTAAAAAGAGAATATTTTTTATAAATGAGAGAAATTGAGAGACAAGTCTACTTCAGACAGCCAGAATATAGCTCAGAAGAAAGATACCCAATTTTCTTCAACCCCCCAAAACAAAGGCATTTGGAGAGCATTTGGAGTGAAATATAATTTTGATTTGTTTATTACTTCTTTACTTTTCAACTTACGGAAGACTGCCCACACAGTGAGACTGAAACTTTAACAGAATTGTTTTTGCCAATCCAATACCCTAAAAATATATATAAAACATTTTTCTTGCAGTCTAAAACAATTAGTTATTAATGATTATTATAAAGTGTCTTCAAATTTTAATTATTGACCCCAAAAATTAGTATGCAGAAATTTGTGCTCAAGGACTAAACAGCATATGGAACATCTGGAAATAGAAAAAATATTCAAGGGCAATTTACATACCCAATTTCTCAGACAATAAAAATATTTCCTGTATTCAGAAAGTTATCCATCCACAGATATACAAGTTCACCCTGTTACCAATAATTTGTTGAAACACTCAAAATCTACTGACATTTCAGCTGAGAAAAAAATGTATAGCCCTAATAGTAAAATCGATTCTCCAGTGTTAACATCCCTTTCTAAAGATCAGACCACATGATACTATTTAGATATCAAGAAATAAACAAAATGATCATTGTATTCAAATAAAATAGGCATCTTTTACCTATACTAGCTCCTTGGTAGAAGCTAAGAAGCTTCTCTGTATTTGATTTATGAATAAAACCCTCATCCAAAACAGATTAGATTCTATTCAATTCTCAGATTTCTCTAATAGAACTATTTACTGGTTCTTTTTAATTTAAAAAAAAGCAAATGACCATAAATTGTCTGTTTTACTGTCTGTGCTAATTTCATTTCATTATATTCTTGGAGTAAGCTATTATTTTCCCACTGGTTCCCATGGCATTCTTCATTATCAGCTGCTAATTGTCTAGCGTTCACAGAGGACTGTGAACCAAGTAGGCTGCTGCGTGGGCTAAAGTTCTAGGGGAAGCTGAACAGCACTGGGATTCTGCATTGTTATTATTGTGACACATTAGAAAGTTTCCACCCACTCACGTGCCCACATCACTCCACTGCACAGCAGCCAGACCCAGAGGAGCTGTGCACTGAAGCATGGAAGGCCATCTGCACTAGGCATTCCACGTGGTGATTATCACACCCATCAAGGGAAGATTACACAAGGCCAAATTGTGGCAGCCGTGAAAACCAGAGGTCTGGCTCCATATGGCAGGCATGAGTACTGATCTTAAAACACAACAATGACAGGTCCATCCTAAAAGGTTCCTTTATTCCCAACCTTGACAAGTACCTGACTCAGCCCAATTACTCCCTCAAACTTCTCCTCAATGACCCTTCCAGAATAAAAGCCAAGTTAGAAATTTCAACATTTTTTTTGCAAGATACAAAGACTTTTATGGAGATTTGAAGATGTACTGCTCCTTGAAGTTATTCCCAAATGGAGACTTAGAAATCTGGAGCTGATTACACTTGACCTTATAAATTCAGAATGTGCCAAACAAATGCTATTAGAAGAGCCAAAACAACATGCAACGTTTCACACATTTAGGTCAAGAGGGAGTTGTGAAAGCCTCTTAATTAACAAAGCAAACTAGAACTATAAAAGTGGGACTTGGAGGCACAGAAGGTGGTCCTTTTACTCCTCATGCTTTGCAGGCACTATGTTGCAAAGTCTCGTGAAATAAAGCTCTGATTTCATAGCATGCTATGTGCTGATCACTTTCATCAGAAAATTGTGCCTCTTCAGACACCTGTGCTTCACCAGGGCGAGTCACAGGGAGCTCAATTTTTTTCATGGTTTAACCAGGATCACTCCAATGCCTCCGTAGAACATGAAAGAGATGGGGGTGCTGTTAGAGGTAGAAAGAGGTATGCTTCAAGCTGGGCATCCTGGTGAGGCTGCCACAGTGCTAATACTATTCCAGGGCTTTAAATTTTAGGAAGATGATATTTGAAGTTTACCTCAAGATGCTCAACCTCTTGAGGACTAGTTCACTCTATTTAAACCAGCCAGAGATTGGAAGGCAGAGAGGCAGAGTAAATACAAAAGAGCATTTGGTCCTGAATTGGGAAGTTCAGGTCCTGTACTGTACTACCTAATTCTATAAATTTCCTAAGGTGATGTGAGGCCCTGAGGGCAGGACTGTATGAGATCTATGTGCTTTTCCAACAATAATATATGTGATAAATCAGGATACCAACTTTTATATTTATAATGATTATTTCTGGCCCAGGAACTAGAACCAAAGAACCAACCTTGTATCTATAGAACTACAGCCAACCTTGTATCTTGGGGTGGCTTCACTTAAGGTGGAATTATGGGTCAAAGTGTTGCCTAGTGAGCAATGAATATGAGCAAGAGTAGTTGGATCTTTTCAAGGTCTACTACCACCCGTCTACTGGGCAGATGACTTCCTTATTTTTCCCAAGGACTCTCTTGCTCAGATCCCAGAATGGCCATTTAAAATCAGAACACCTAAACCTCTGGACAGAGCTAAAACCCACATCACCCATCCTTTGTCTTCAAGTTTTCTTTTTACATGTCTAAGTCATTGCAGAATCTTCTGGTGTAGGGTTGGTTCTCTTCTTATCTCTTCAACCACTCTCTCAAAGCTTCATATCTCTGTTAACCTCTTAGAAATTTTGTTTGGGCCCCATTCCCACTTTAATAATCATTCCTTCAGATATTGTACCTTTTATCATGGCTTCAACCATCATTGAGGGCTACCAAGTGTGTATCTTTAAGTCAAAACTCCAATCTGATACAGATATCTCTACCAGGATGTCCTACAGGCATTCCCCCAATTATCAAGCCTAGGAGTTAATGCATTTTCCTTTTCAAAAGTCCTCTGAAACCTTCCAAATCCCCACCATTCCATCCTCAGTGCAGCACTTCAGTCAGACCCTTACAGGCTGGACCACTACGAAAAGCCCCCAAAGTGATGCTGTCTTCCATCTCCTTTCCCTTTTACCGTTTCAGTTTAGATTTTTTTAAAAAACTAGCTCAATTTTTCAACTATTTAATTTCTCAACAAACTAATTGAAAAATAAATTTAAAAAAATAAAAAATACATATAGTTGCGTCTCTGGTGGGGAGGACTTAGCTGGGCTAAACTACTTTAATATACTTACAGAATAGTGGGGTTTAGCTAGAGAACATTTCAGGCAAATGGTTGAACATTAATTATTACAACACACACACCTACGCTGGATACTGCCAGAGCCCTCACAACTCCAATCCATTCTACTAACCCCTAACAGAGTTAGCCATATATATAACAGACCCACAGACATGTATAAAAAAATACTAGGATTCTCCACTGCCTAGGGATTAAAGCTCAAAATATTACCATACGCCCTAACCAGTTTGGCTCAGTGGATGGAGCGTTGGCCTGCGGACTCAAGGGTCCCAGATTCGATTCCGGTCAAGGGCATGTACCTTGGTTGCGGGCACATCCCCAGTGGGGAGTGTGCAGGAGGCAGCTGATCAATGTTTCTCTCTCATTGATGTTTCTAACTCTCTATCCCTCTCCCTTCCTCTCTGTGGAAAATCAATAAAATATATTTTAAAAAAAATATTACCATAACATTTGAGATCCTTTCCAAACTAGCGCAAACTACCTTTCCAGCTTGGTTACCAAGCACATCTCCCAGGTACACTGTGCTTAGCTTAACCAGATACTCACTGTTCTCTAAACATGCCATGTACTTTCAAACATCTGTGCATTTCTTCATAGAAATCCCTCTACCTTGAATGATCTTTTCCAACAGGCAAAGGTCATTCAAGGTAGTGGGTTTTCATTAAAAAACCCACTAGAGTATCACCTCCACTGCAAAGCCTATCCCTGTCCCACCAGGCAGAATATATTATTGTGCCCTTTGCTTGTGTCTTTACACATAACTCACAACATTCTATTGTTGTTAGTTTAATCCAGATGTGATCCCAACTAGACTATAAATTTACTGAAACCAGAGATGGTGTCTTCTTACTATATTCCTTTTTTTTAATTGAATGTATTGGGGTGACATTAGTTAATGAAATTATATAGATTGCAGGGGTACACTTCTATAATATATCACCTGTATATTGTATTGTGGGTTCACTGCCCCAACCCAAGCCCCTTCCATTTCATCTTTATATTCCTGATGTTCATAATAGATCCATAATGTATGCTAGTTTAATTAAATTAAAAATTATAACCTCCAAGATTATATTTTATTTTAAATTAGTATACTGAAGGTGTTATTACATATAAACTATAAATGAATTAAGAGTATGGAAAGAGGCAGTCTCTGGAAGATTCCTTATGAAATGAATCCCTTGTATGATGTGTCCTAGATGGCTTCAACATCTGCTGTGCTTGCATTGTGGTTCAGATCACCAACGTTTCAGTGTCTGTAGTCAACTATTGATTTAGAAGGAAACCTGGAGGACATTGATTTGACTCTTCATTTAACAAAAATAAAGACTGAAGGCCAAAGAGCTCAAGAGATCTGCCCAGAATACCCAAAAATGTAGTGGCAGAGCCAAGACCAGAGCCAGGTGTCGCCATGCATTCTGACAGTGCTGATGTTCCCACTCTCCACTGCTTCTTCCTGACATCACAGAATCTTTGGAGTAATGCCTTTCTCCCTACAAGAAAACCTCAAACATCTCATTAAATGAGGGGATCCAGTGTACACCAACCCAGATTAACAGCCATCAGCATCTATTTGAACACTTCTAGTTGCTGGGAAATTCACACCACTGCCAAGCAACCCATTCCTTCTTTGTCCATATCTTCTGGGTAGACACTCTTTCTTTTTCACAGAGAAAGTTAGGGTCAACCCTGCCAAAAGCCAAAGACAGCACTTATGCCTCCAAAAGTTTTTCTCTAACCTAAAAATACTGTAGTTTCTTCAACTATTCCTCAAAACATATGGTTGTGATTCTATAATTCTACTGGTTGCCCTCCTCTATCCCACAGAACATGACATAGTCCTAAACAGCTTTTGGTTTTGAAAAGAGAAGAAAAATAAAGTCTTTGAAGAAAATGTCCTTCAATGCCTATCTCTCTCTCATTTTTTCAATGCAAAATTGCCATTTCCATCAGCTTCATAGGATACCTGAACAGTGATATGCAGGATCCATCAACAGAAAATATTAGCTGAGAATGTTCTGTTTTCAAACCAGTTTATATTTGGTAGAGACATAAGAAGGAGATACTGCAAGCATTAGGCATGTACTAAGAAAATAAATTTTGTCCAGCCAGCATGGCTCAGTGGTTAAGTGTCAATCTAAGAAGCAGGAGATCACAGTTCAATTCCCGGTCAGGGCATATGCCCGCATTGCGGGTTCAATCCCCAGTGTGGGACATGCAGGAGACAGCCAGTCAATGATTCTCTCTCATCATTGATGTTTCTATCTCTCTTTTCCTCTCTGAAATCAATAAAAGTATATTTAAAACAAAAACAAGAAAACACACATTTTGGATCACACTGTCCTAGAATATAAGCAAATCAAACTATAACTTTTCAGAAAGAATTAAAACATCTCAAGACATTTTCTCCTATTTTTCTCCTTTCAACTGCCATCCCAAGTTTAGGAAAGCACTCACTAAAATATCAATTCAAAACCAAAGATATTCTGTACATATCTTTGCTATGATCACAACCATCTAAACTCCTGCAGAGATTCTGTTGCAGAATCCCACTGTGAGCAAGAAAACAGAAGAAATTTACCTCTCAGCCTATCTAATGCCTCTCTGAGCTAAATTTCCAATATTTAAACCTAGTGGAGTCCCATTTTGATAGCACCACTGATATCTCCACAAAGAGAATGAAGGTTGAATAGAGCCTGTTCTCCCGCATGGAATACCAACCTAAGATTATTCCTCCAATAATTCAACTCTTTACTGACTGGAGTTGATTCCTAACTCCAAGAAGTTTAATAAAAATTTTCAAGAAAGTTTTCATCCATTTAAAATTTATTCCACACAAAACAAGACTTGAAGAAGGGGACACAAGGACCAATTGTTGTAAAATAATGAAAATTTTAAAGGTTGAGTGACTTAGCAATAAGCACTCCAACAACTTTATCTAAAATCATAATCATTGTGCCCAGCCGGTGCTGCTCAGTGATTGAGCATCAGACCATGAACCAGGAGGTCATGGTTCAATTCCTGATCAGGGCACATGCCTGGGTTGTGGGCTCTATCCCCAGTGGAGAGCATGCAGGAGGCAGCCAATTGATGTTTCTCTCTCATTGATGTTTCTCCTCTTATCCCTCTCCCTTCCTCTGTCTAAAATCAATAAAAGTATATTAAAAACATTCCATTATATACATCTGTAAGCAATGCCTTATCTTATTATTAATAGTTCTGAAAAAATGAGACAAATATCTGAAACTTCTAATTTATATAGTATACTCTGTCAAATTTCAGGAAGGCAGTATGCCCTGCCAATTTTTCTGAACATCTTTAATATTAGTAAACAAATTAGTTTGACAAATGAGTAATATTTCCAGAGAAGCCCTGCCTGACAAAGGCCAAGAACCTCTTCTTCTCTTGGATGAATTTCATCTGGCCCCAGATACTTTCTGGAATGTTTGTTGGCTTGTCTCTAGATACCATCTTTAAGATAAATCATTTCAATTGTCCAAAAAATGGAAATTAAAGGCCTGCCCACACTTCACCGAGGCAGAAGCATGACAATTTTCTAGGGGGAAAATGCACATTTGCAGCCTGGGTAGTGGCATCCATTCATCCAGGGAAGGGATGGAGACTGGGAAGGGAACACTAAAGTGAGCCACAGAGCCACAGGAGAGGGGAAAGGGAGATTCTATTTGACTAGGTAAGGAGGAAGCCACTGGCTGGAGCAAAAGAGAATACAGCAAAGGTGCCAGGTAGAAGGCTCTATCTCATGAAGAATGGTGGCATGCTGGAGAAAGGGAGAAGGAGTAAGAACTTCTCACAATGTCACTAAGCACTGCAAGAAGAACTCCAGATTGCAGGGAAGAAGTGGTGGATTAATAATGCAGAATTCAAAGATTTAAAAAAAAAATGTTGCCCCTTCCTTGGGCAAAGAATAACCTGAAGTGTGAAGACATTTGTGTAGACCCGAATTACTACTGATTTATGTATGAGCTGGTGCCTTGACAGTGGAGCTGTGAATGTCAGAGCTTTTGGCAGTCCTGTAATAATGCAATGTCTCACTAAGGGATCCCTAGGGGCCAGTTAGTGACTTGTAAGGTCCCAGCAGTGGCCAGCCCAAGGCAGGCCAGGGGCACAGAGAGAATAGCTGGTGTTTGTGTTACCTGACAAGCAGAAGCCTGTTAACCTCAGAGGTAGACAATCTTACCCTCAACACCAACAGGGATGTATTTGTCCTGTAGATCCCAACTAGATAACAAGAAGAGGTACAACCTGCCTGGCCACTGTGGCTCTGTGGTTGAGCATCAACCTATGAACCAGATGGTGACAGTTTGATTCCTGGTCAGGGCACAAGCCCTGATTGCAGGCTCGATCCCCAATGGGGGTCCTGCAGGAGGCAGCTGATCAATGATTCTCTCTCATCATTGATGTTTCTATCTCTCTTTGCCTCTCCCCTCCTCTCTGAAATCAATAAAAATACATATTTTTTTAATTAAGTGGTACAACCCCTCCGCATTGTGACAGACCATTCCAAACTTTCCCTTGGATAATGGGCTCCCAGTTCCAAAAAGCTGCTGCTTGTGCAAAAGTAAATGACAAACATCTCAGCCAAGGCCTGGGTAGCCCCTCCTTTCTGGGAGTCTTCAAGGGCCCATGGTGGCTTTGTAGGGAACTGGTCTGAGAGGAAGGCAAGACTTCAGCAAAGCCTGTTGTGACTCATCCAGCAGAACTGCCCCCACGGTGAACAAAATTTACAGACCTTGTCAACTACTTCCAGTTATCAGTTATTGGTGGGACATATGGGCAGCTGGTCTGGGGAGAATTCCAGGGAAGCCTGCCACCCCCTAAGTGGGCTACACAAGGGAAACCTGGTGGGGGAAACAGAAGGAGCCAAATAAGATCTGAATCTCCAAGGAAGCTACTCAGAACAAAGGCAAGCCTAATAATAATTATATATTTCACATGTGCATGGCATTTACTACCTGCCAGGCCCTTTATACTCATTCAAATCTCACAACAGTCCTCTGAGGTTGGAACTATTATTATTGTCATTTAACTGATGAGACAAAAACTGAGGTTTGGAGAATATTATCCAAATTGGAGGGTAATAGTATCAGAGCCATGATTTGACCCTGGCAGCAAGTCTGGCTCCAGTCCCCTGTTTTAATCACTCCACTGTCCTGCCTCCTCATGGGGTTGTGGTTTTTTTTTTGAGACTAGAATGCAATAGACTTCCAGTAGGGGTTCATATGATTGTGAGGAAAGCAGTGGTAGCTTAAAATCCAGAGTGGAGAGAGAGACCAAGATGGCGGCATAGGTAAACACCGGAGACTGCTGCCGCAAACAACCACTTCAAAAATACAACTAAAAGACGGAACGGACATCACCCAGAACCACAGGAAGGCTGGCTGAGGAGAGACTCTTCAACTAGAAGGAAAAATAACAGCACACCGAGGCTCAGAGGAGGCGCAGTGTGGAAAAAACTCAGGTGCGGAGGTGCGCGCGCAAAGCGGGCTGGTGGCTGAGAGCGCGGTTGTCGTTTTCGGTCAGGGGGGAGTCTCAGACTCTGAGCTCCAGATACGGGCGAATCGCTGGGGACTCGGACCCAAACGGGAGAAGCGGGAGTGTCTGGCATCAGTTGGAAGGCAGCTTTCCCTCCGAGGTTTGCAGCGGTTCCGGGGGTTCTGAGAAGCAGAGCCTCTGGGAACGGGACTGAGAGGGGCCATAACCGCTCCCTCCGCCCGCCCGCCCTGTTGAGCCCGCCCCGCCCAAGCCCTGCGCAGAGCCATTTGCCAGATCGCCTCAGGCAAAGGCTAGATTAGCACCTCCCCAGAGGACAGAAGTTTTCCGCGGCAGACACAGCTGATTCACACAGCCAGTCGGCCTGGTGGTCAAATCCCTCTAGTATTAACTACAACAATCAAGGCTCAACTAGAACAAGACTGCGCACAAAGACCACTAGGGGGTGCACCAAGAAAGCATAAAAAATGCGGAGACAAAAAAACATGACAGAAATGGAGGATATAGAGCTAAAAATCGCAATTTTGAGGGCTTGCAAAAATGTGCTAGAAGCTGTCAATAAACTTGAGGAGAGAGTCACGAAAACTAATGAGACCCTCGATGCTATGATAAAGAACCAACTAGAAATTAAGCATACACGGACTGAAATAAAGAATATTATACAGACACCCAATAGCAGACCAGAGGAGCGCAAGAATCAAGCCAAAGATTTGAAATGCGAAGAAGCAAAAAACACCCAACCGGAAAAGCAGTTGTGGTTTTTTTTTTGAGACTAGAATGCAATAGACTTCCAGTAGGGGTTCATATGATTGTGAGGAAAGCAGTGATAGCTTAAAATCCAGAGTGGAATAAGAATTTAGAAGTGAGAGCATGAGGACCTGAGGCCTCAGCCTGAACCAGCCAGTGGCAATAGAGAACCACAGAAATAAAGAGGGTATGGGGGAGGGTGGGGGTAAGAAGGAAAGATCAACCAAAGGACTTGTATGCATGCATATAAGCCTAACCAATGGACACAGACACCAGG
>NW_005366214.1:2617389-2628488 GCF_000412655.1 Myotis brandtii
GGGGGGTGGAGGGGGCAATGGGGGGATAAGGACACATATGTGATACCTTAATCAATAAAGAAAAAAATTAAAATAAAAAGAGGGTGTCACCTCAGAGGTCAAGGTGAAAGAAGTCAAAAACAAGTGCTAAACCTGGAAGGAGAACAATAATGACAACTATGTAGCTGTAATTTACTGCACCTGTTTATTCCGTATATTCTGCTCATCTTCGGAGATCTCCCCATCATTATACAAATTACCATGCACGTGACTACAATAAATATGGTAAGAAACTAGCATGGCCAGAAAAGTTAAAAGGGGGAAAAAAAGAAGAAGAAAAGGAAGAAAGCTGCTAATCTTAAAATTGGGAGCTGAAAACCTCCAGATGACAGCCACCTAATTTCTCCTAAAAAAAGAATGACAGCTGACTCGGGGAACTTTCTGTTAGGGGGTGACCATTTTACCACAGGGGGTGGATCGGGAGCCAGAGCCTGGAGAAGGGCCCAGAAGAGAGGCTTGGCCTCTGTGCTCCTGTTCCCCTCATATTATTCCTCCTTGGGTGCTGCTATGGATTGAACTGTGACACGCCCCCCCGCCCCGCCCAAATTCATATGTTGAAGTCCTAACCCCAGGACCTCAGAATGTGACCCTATTTGAAGATAGGGTCTTTAAAGAAGTAATTAAGCTAAAATGATGTTTTTCAAATGGTCCCCAACCCGCTATGATGGGTGTCCTTCAAGAGGAGGAAATTTGGGCACATATGTCTGCACAGAAAGACCATGTGAAGACACAGGGAGCATACGACCATCTAGAGGTCAAGGAGAGAGGCCTCAGCATAAAAACAGCTCTGCCAGCACCTTGCTCTGTGAGTCCCAGTCTCCCAAACTATGGGAGAAAACACTTTTGTTGTGAAACCAACCGGTCTGGGGTATTGTTATGCCAGCCCCAGGTGACTAACGAAGGTGCCTTCCCTTGATCTACAGATGTATGATGTACGTGAGAGAGTTATTAGCCATCTCACTGAATAAACATGCATCCCTCCTGACTCTAAAACAGTGGCAATCAGTGCTTCAGAGAAATTATGCATCTAGTGGGGACAGAGGAGAAAATGATTAAAGTCCCTGCTGGCTTCTGCAGCCAAGTTTCCAAGGACTCTGACCCCCTTGGTTCATGTCCTTAATGTACCTCTTATGATACCACAAAGTCCCTTTAGATTTGGTTTCCATGCTCTTCCAGCCTGCTAGATGCATCTTTCTTAGACTACACTGAATTCATCTTTCTTGAGTACTGTTCTTACCATGTCACTCTCCCTCATTAGCTACAAGATAAAGCCCAAACCCCTTTGCTTGTCTCTTAAGGCTACATGGGGTCCAACCCCATGCCACCTCTCCAAGTTATACCACTGTGCTCTCTAAGGGTAACTTCCAGTTCAACAAAATTAGCATCTTTAACTCACTGCCCAGGACAGAGTGGTACTTGCCCACTTCTAGGCATCTGGTCCCACCCCCTCCTGGAGAATGCCTTCCCAGTCAAATGCTACTCCAAGTCCCCTCTGATATGACCCTTCCCAGCTGACTCTGAAGATGACTATATAGCATTTCCATACTACTTACCTGGTAAACGGTTAATACTTGGCAAGCTTTGTACAGCTAAAGCTCTCTGCACTGTGAAGACCTCGAAGGAAATGTCTAATATTCCTTGTACCTGGCCCCATCCTCACTCTCTCACAGCCTCGGTCGTGGTCTTCTTATACAGTACCATTCACTAAACACCACAGGAGGGGAAAGGAGGAAAACAAGAGAGAGCCTGTAGCAGTCGCTATTCTGTTTAAGCATCTAATTTCTTAAAAGTTCCTTTATCCTTAGATAATTAAAATTTAAACTAAACTTACAGTCTAGATGTGTGTAATCTATTCTGTTCACATTTCCTTTCTGAAATACTGCATGTGTGTGTGGAGGCAGAGTGTGGGGAGACTTAGAAGAGGCATCGGATGAAAGAGTGGGTGTTCCTCACTGGACCACAAGCCCCTTGAAGGCAGGACACTAGTGTGCCATGCTTACCCTCCTATCACCTGTGCAAGTGCATAGTCCCTCAGTATAAGCTAGATGGATTCATGGGTGATGGACAGATTCTATGCCTGACTATGAACATGTGACTCTCTGGGGTTTCCCATGGTCTCAACACAAAGAGTGTCCCATTCTTCCTCTTTCCTCCATTTCTCTAACCCAACAAATCCAAAAGCCACATCATATCTGGGAAGTATGATACCTACACGGACTTCATTTCTACCACTGAAACCACAATAACAACAATCTATTCATATTGGAACTGTCCTGAGGCTCCCCAGGTCTGCATGCAAAGGAGAGGAAGGGCTTCCTGCCCATCTAAAGTAACCATGTACCAAGACAATGACCTTGGCTGCTCCCAAGGTCATCAGCAACTTCGTAATTTTAACAAAAGAGCAGACAGAGGTAGAGCACAAGTAGTTGACAATTGTTAAATAAAATATAAAAGCTAAGTAAGGCTTACAGCTCTTATGTCTGCTACTTCCAAAGGGCTTCCCTTCATGGATTGCAAGGTAAGAAAGTTGGTTTTCTCCTGAGGCAAAGAACGACCTGGACTTTTCTAGAACTCACTGAATCACTTAACTCTTTCTTAAATAAGCAGAGAGAACAGTTTCATACTGTGAAGTATGGTTCCTATTAACACTGCTTGATCCAGTGATTATGAATGATAACCAACTTTAAAAATCACGATGGGATACTATTTTAAAGTAAAATTAGTTTAAAGCAAATGTGAACTGTGAAGCTCTTGCGAATGGAATCATAGAGACATCACTGCCACAGGGAAGTCCCCACCCCACCCCTGACCACCACGGAGGTGGGTGATAACACTGCTCCTGGCACGAGCCTTTCTGCTGGCTTTGTCCTCTGTGAAGAAGTGCATGCCTCCCCTGGACAGCTGCTGAGGAGGCTTTTATAGTGCCTCAAAATCTGCCAGCAGAAACAATCTGTTCGGATTTAATAAAACAAGGATGCGCAGGTACACCCTGTGACATGAGGTGAAATACTGCTATTTTTAGAAAACCTGAAAACAGGCTGAATTGTTACAAGAAAGGGAACACGCCAGGTCTGGCAGCCTCAGGGTAATGAAAAGACGCCAAGGACAATGCCGGGGATGCTGCCTCGGCATGTGACTCCACTCTCCGGGGCCTCAACCAGCATCCTGGGCCTCTTCCCTCTGCCTTCTGAGCAGCTGAGACCATGGCTGTAGGGGCAGACACAGAAGTGAGAAGGGGGAGTGATGGGGCAGGGAACAGAGAAAAGTGTCGAAAAGGCAAAGAGAAAAAGTGAGAGGGAGGAAGAGAGGGAAAAGGGAGAAGTTGGAGGAGGCACAGCAACATCAGTATTTCTTCAAATGCAAACTCTCTGTTGAATCTCAGGACCAATACGACAGGACCCCTACCTGTCTGACACCTATCATTTCTCTGACATTGCCACTGGATGATCAGCAAACACATTATCCACCTTGTGGACCGGGAGTCAGTCACCTTCAGTTGATAGCACAACACTCTGCCTTAGCCACCCCCAACAGCCAGAACAAATTAAGAATAACCTATTATCATCTTCTTCATTTATATTAAACCATAGTTACCAATGCTCCTCTCTTTGCTGGGAAATCATGGCAGAAAATGATGGTTCCTCATGCATTACTATGGAAACCCTAAAACTTCTAGAAAACATCAAAAAAAGGCAGCACATAACCCCACTCTGACTTTCAATCATGATTCTCTCCAAGGAAGAAAACTGAAAATTAGATGGATTCATTCCAAGTTCCCCTTTCCAATCAAACAGATGGGATTTAGATAAGCTCTTAAAGCAAACTGTGATTCATATAATAATACGTAAACTTATCTCAAGTCTCAGAGGCTTTTTCTAAAGAAGATTCCGATAATTAAAATGTCCCTGTAGAACTCAAATTCCATTAAAGTGATACAGTTAAATAAAGGCTCTCTCAGCTAAAATATTTCCACACCCTGGCCAAAGGGCCAGAATATGTGTGCCCTTTGCTCAGTTTATTAAAACACTGATGATTATGAAAAGTGTGATACTAAGAACCTGTATAACAAGTTTTTCCTATGTCCTTGTTTAATGGTTTTTAAGTCATACCAAAAAAATGTATATTTAGAAAACACCTACATTATGCCTAACGTAATGCAAAAAAAATCAAGGACAAACTAAGCACAATTATCAAAAACATCCTTCTAAGTCTGTTGATTTCGGGTCCATATGTGACATATTCAAATGAAGGTCCTACATTCATAGGACCTTCCCAATGAAACTCCATGTTAAAGAGAAACTAGCATTCATCATGCTCTTCATGTATCCTAACCCTGTGCTTGCAAAGTCACATGGTCAGTTCCATCCCATACCCCAAACAACCTTACTAGATTGGTTTTACTACCATTGCTGACCTAGATCATGACACACAGGCTTAGATTGACGCAGTGACCTAACTATTGGTCACAAAGGTCTGGTCAGCTGGAGAACCAAGACTAGGCCAGCACCCGCAACGAAGGGGTAGGTTTTCCTGTAGCAGACAGCGGGATCTGACTCTGGCTAAAAAGTGAAAGCAGAATATGGTAAAAAGATATGCAGCCCAGCTGGTGTGGCTCAGTGGTTGAGTGCGACCTCTGAACCAGTAGGTCACGGTTCGATTCCCGGTCAGGGCACATGCTGGGGTTGCGGGCTTGACCCCCACCAGGGCGTGTACAGGAGGCAGCCCAATGATTCTCTCTCATCATTAATGCTTCTTTCTCTCTCTCCTCTCCCTTCCTCTCTCTCTGAAATCAATAAAAACATAATTTTTAAAAAATATATATGCAAAGTCTACAGATTAGAAAGAAATGAGGATACTTAAGACCAGAAAACAGCCAGAATGAAGGGAGTCTGGGCATCTGGGTGGAAGGGATGAATGAGAGCCACTATCAGCACGAATTGGCTTCTGTTATTGCAGGGCCTTGAGTCTCCGCTGAAGGGACATGCAGGCCTCTTAGCTGGAGGGGCAGGATCGCCTGAAAGACAATACCACCCAAACTGCCTGCAATGGGGACTAGTGACAACCCAGGAAAAATTAGGAGGAATGGACCATGGGGAAACAAAAATATTCCTTCACTAAATAGTATTGAGTTCATTACAATAAAGGTGCAGTCATTTGCCCAGGCCACAGAGTTTTAAACTCTAGGAACTATCTTTTTTATTATTATTATTGATTAAGGTATTACATATGTGTCCTTATCCTCCCATTGCCCCCCACCCCACTCCCGCTCATGTCCTCACCCCCCCGGTGTCTATGTCCATTGGTTAGGCTTATATGCATGCATACAAGTCCTTTGGTTGACCTCTACCCCTAACCCCCATCCTCCCCTACCTTCCCTCTGAGGTTTGAGCATCTAGGAGCTATCTTAACAGTCCATGCTGTTTTCTCCACAGGTTACTGCAAATGAATTCAACACAGCAGAGTCAGTTTCAGACCACTGAGATTTAGTTCTGAAAGGAACTTCAGAGGTGAACTAGAATCGTTCTATCACTTTGCAGGTAAGGAAACTGAGGACTTGACAAGGAGAAGCTAGTTAGTGGCAGAACCAGGAAGACTGAGCTCGCCTTGGTCCCAGGCCAATCTCTGTCTGCTGTGCTGCACCATGTGCTCGAGGGTCATCACAGTCAAGTTGGCGCAGTAGAGGGATCCGGGAACTCCCATGGCGCTGGCTGGCATCCTAAGCACACTGTACACCCACCAGTGTAGTCCCAAATCACGTCCTCTCTTCCTGAAGCTTCCTTTGCATAATTGTGCCTCAGTTCTGGAGCTTTAGGATTTAAACATTCACAAAGCGCTCTATGTTTTCAGTCATTAGAGAGATTTTCTCAGGCTGATTCACCAGTTTAAAACAATTAAATAGCTAACATTTATTTAATGGGCACTTGCTGATTTGGAGGGTACTTTTTAAAAACCATTTACATCTAAGTACATGAGACTGTAAGCCCTGAAGTGTTTAAAGAAATGGAAAATCAGAAATAATCAAAGGGTCAAACATTGAAGGAAGGGTTGAATCAAACCATAGTATGTCTATAGGATTTTAAAAAGGTTATATAATCATCAAAGTTATAGGCATGGAAATATCTGATGCTACATAGTTGAATGAAAAATGTATGCAGGAAAAGTATATGCAGCAAAATTCTATATTTCTACAAAAACAATAGCAATGCACATATATGAATATAGGCATATATATGAATATATATGTAAATAAACACAGATAAGAACATATACATATATGTTCACTCATTTATATTCACACATATGAAATTTGTACCAAAATGTTAATTTTGGGGTGTGGGGGAGTGAAATACAGATGATTTTTTACAATTTTCTCCTTATTTTTCTAATTTTTCTCCTATAGAAATTTTTTCCTTAAATAGAAGATAAGTTGTCTTTGTGGTGTTCAAAAGGTCGGTCAGCTAGGCAGTCCTAGGTGTGTCTGATCACCTAACCCTCACTCTCCACACAGGCCCACCTGCACTGAAGAGACTCAGAGCCCCTGGGACCGAGGGACTGTGCTGGTCCCTGCACACGGCCCGCTGCTTTCGCTGGGAAAGGACCACACTGAGGGGCACGCTCTCCTCCGAGCACAGGCAAGGAAGGTAAGGGTGGGGTCTCCCACCCCAAAAAGGCCAACCTTGTTTTGTTTTTTCCCAGCGCCTCTTTTGTTTCAGAGCCCAGGGATTGACTAGCACTGCTGTTGCACCCTTGGACTTCCTAGAGAAAACAACTGCCCTACAAGCCCCCACAGCTAGGGATGGGGTGGAGAGGTGGGAAAACAAGACGAAAAAGACAGGTTCGGTGGTCCCGAGTTTCACTGGTTTCCTCTTGCTTTTTCAGAGACCCAGAGTGTACCTCCCGCTCCAGACTCAGTGCCTGTCTCCAAAGCCGGAGCCTTGTAAAAACATGTTGAGGGAAGGAGCTCTCTGGCTGTTCCCGCCGCCTTCTCCCAGCCCGCCTCCCTGACAGGCAGCCTGGTGATTTAACTGTCAAACACGGAGCAGCACTTCTCCTTTCAAGAGGCTCCACAGACCACTTCAGAAACTGACAAAGGAATATAACAAACAAACAAGTGTCTGGAAGCTTTCGTGTTGCCATGGCAACTAGCTGAGCTTTTCCCAAACTCACAAGGTAAAAACTATTCCACCAAAAAGGAGACTGTAACTTATAAACTTGACATTTTTTAATGCTTCTGTAGGTGCCAGCCAAGTGTTTCCAGAAATAGCAGCCACCAAGGCTAACTACCAACCAGGTCAAAACTGCCCTGGACCTGGAAGTCCAGCAGGAGGTTTTTGTTGTTCATGTTGCCTGAGCAGAGATGTCAGGCTGGTCCACTCAGCGGGCATTTATGGGTCTCACACCCACCATGTAAGGAGGCTGCTACAGGACATAACACGCAGCACCTATACAGGAGTGGGCCAATGTGGTTGATAGTTGTTTGTATGGAAAAAGACATGCGGGTTATGATTATTACAACAACTTCATTAACTCTGTTTGGTGTACTCACAACTGTACACCTACTTTTGCCCCACCCTGTATATGTGAATCATGAGTAGATCAACTTCATGAATAAATAAGATCTGGAGTAAAGAAGGGGCGGGGGGCGGGGGGAGGTCAGGGAGATAAGAGTGTCTGTGTGGTTGGTCCATACTGAGTTTCCTTTAAGGTTCCTGCCAGAGACCAGAAGCCTAGTAAATCATATGGGGACTGTGAATTCTGCCCTTGGTTTCTAGTATATGATGTGGTGGGAAGGGGGAGGCCAACCCATAGACTTTTCTGGGTAGTAATGGTACCAGTCCCTGGGAGGGATGATAGGAAGATGTCTCAGGTACTAAGGAGCTGGGTGTGCTGGTTGGGAACCAAGGTGCCCGGTCAGTATCCAACTAGATAAGTGGTGCTCACTTCCAAAGTAAAATCATCCTCTTGCCACCTCTGATGTCATGCTCTCTAATCCCCCCATAGCTCCAAAAGATGGCAAGAGCATGAAGGTCAATTTGATGAAAGGACACTGTTGATACAATTTTCCTAGAAGGCATCAAACACCATAAAAAATCCAGAGTCTCTGACCCAGCTATTAGTCTCAGTGAGATTATGCTAAGGCAGGGGTGGGGAACCTTTTTTCTGCTGAGGGCCATTTGGATATTTATAACATCATTGGAGGGCCATACAAAATTATCAACTTAAAAATTAGCCTGCTATATTTGGTCAAACATTTAATTAACTCATCCCTAATGCCTTGGCAGGGCTAGACCAAATCATTTCCAGGGCCTTATATGGCCCGCAGGCGGGATGTTCCCCACCCCTGTTCTAATGGAATAATCATAGACACACACAAAGATACTACAAAGATATTAATGGCAATGCTGCTCATAAAAGAGAAAAATTGGAAATAACATAACAGTTTAATGAGAAAGATGTTAAATTTTAGTACAGCCAAAAGAGGAATTCTATGTAACTATCAAATGACTGTAGAAAAATGTTAACACTATATTAAGTCAAAAGTTTCAAAATACATAAAATACCCTTTTTTAAAATATATAGATGTATATTATAACTAATTAGGAAGCTACACACCAAAATAATACAAATATTTATTTTTTGAGTGGCTTCATTGTAGGGTGGTGTTTTTTTTTTCATTTATCAAATTGGTGACAATAAAATGCTATTATATAATTGAAAAAACAATAAAATCTTTTTAAAAAGAAGAAAAGAAATAAAGGACAGAATATATTTTTATCTTGTCATGTTCCCAGGAAGAGATATATAAAAATAAGGTAACTACCTGATTTTTAAATTATCTCCTCAAATTAAAAATCACGAATTGGACCAAGGTGCTGGAACATGGGCTGTTTTCATGTATTCATTGCTTCCTATGTATAAAGTGTTGAGATGCTGAGAAAATAATGGCAACGAAGTGGTGGGGACCGTGGAAAGGTTGTAAAGACCAGGAAGTAGCATGAGGCCTGCAAGTGGACTTGGATGGTGGGCACAACAGAGGTAGGAGGATAAGTGTGTTAGTCTTCTATTGGTGCTGTAACAAATGATCACAAACCAAATCACTTAAAACCACACAGTTCTATAGGTCAGAAGTGCCAAATAGGTCTCACTGGGCTAAAACCAAGGTGTCAGAAGGGCTCTCTTCCTTTGTGAAGGCTCTAGGACAGAATTCACTTCCTTGCCTTTTTGTACTTCTAGAAGCAACTCGAGTTCCTTTGGTTAACGGTCCTTCCCTTCATCTTCAAAGCCAGCAAGGGCAGGCCAAGCCCTTCTCCCATCACAGCACTCTGAGGTCCACCTCTGCTTTCCTCTTCCACTCGTATGGACTCTTGTGAGTATATTGGTCCTACCTGGATAATCCAGAATCCTCTCCCTGTTTTAAGGTCAGTTGATTAGCAAGCTTAATTGCCTTTTGTCATGGAACATAACATATTCCCAGGTTCTGGGGATTAGGATGTGAACAGCTTTGGGGGCCATTATTCTGCCTCCTAGCACCAGCTAGAAAATCATTACAATGACCCACATGAGAGCCTGAAGAATGGCAATAGCAGTGGTGATGGGTGGAGAGAGAGAAAAAAAAGATATAAGGTTTAAACCTCTAGGATTTGGTGGCCAGTTAGAAATGGGGAGTGAGCTGTAGCTTAGGTCCCAGGCTGAGCTGTTACCACTCACAGAGACAGGAAACACATGCAAGGAACCAGCTGGGGGAGGAGGCTAGCACGTGGTATGCATGTGGAACTTGAAGGGCTCCTGGGACTGGAATTAGACATGACCAGTAACATCTGGCTCTATGAGCAGGTAGTCTGGAGACAGGTCTGGGCTGGATTATAGGAAGTGGGAGAGAATAGCTTAAAGCTCCATGATGAAGCCGAGGAGATGAACAGGTGAGCTGTCTGCTCTGGTATGGATGACATAGAAAGAACAGAAAAGCTTTTCTTTATGGATATCTTCCATTTGTACTCAGCATTCATTGAGTAGCTCTCGGTAAGATGTGAGTACTACTAGTACATAGGGCAAGAAGGATTATTCTCAAGCTGATTAACCAAGCCGGCCCCTTCCTCACTCAGTTAGAGCTATCGAAAAAGATGTCTACGTTTCTAGAAGTTCTAAAGTACTTCTCTAAATTGGCAGGTACAAAATAGTCCTGGGATATAAAGTGCTGCATAGAGAATAGAGTCAATAAGAGTGTAATAGTGACAGGTGGGTACTAGACTTACGGGGGAATCACTTCGTAAGTTGTATAAATGTCTAACCACTATGCTGTACATCCGAAACTAATAGAATATTGAATGACAACTGTAACTGAAAATTTTTATGTGGCCAGTACCACATAACTGCCTTATATATAATTCAATCTGGTGTCTAAAAATTTTAAGTGCTTCTCTAAGTTAACTGTACCACATAACTGCCTTATATATAATTCAATCTGGTGAACTAGGTTATAGAAAAGCCACAGTAAATTTCCAGCAGTCTTAACTACTTTTTAAGCTTAAAAAGGAGGCTATTAAACAACATTTAAAAACAACGTAAGTTTTAAATCATTCTTATAGCTAATTTGGGGAACACCTCTGCTAAGACACTATCTTTTTAGAAGCACTCATGGAGAAAAATATGTAAAAACCCATTTGATCTCCCACAGGCTCATTCAAGTTCCCACAACACATATCCTCTGGGGACACAAATGCTCTAGCAATGCAGCTGTCACATAGACTGAAGGTATTTCAGATGTGCCTTCACTGTAAACTCAGGAATCAAAGGCAAAAGGAAAAAATGTGTGTGTGTATATATATATATACACATACACTAATAAAAGACAAACATGCAAATTGAGCATACCTTCGCTATGCCTAAGCCACGCCCACCAGCCAATCAGAGCGACTATATGCAAATTAACCCAACCAAGATGGCAGCTGGCAGCTACGGAGCTGGAGCAAGCAGGAGGCTTGGTTGCTCCAATGATGGAGGAAGCCAAGCTTCCCGCCTGCAGTGGCTGGCTCTGAGCTCCACTCAAAGCAACAAAGTTT
>NW_005366214.1:2629413-2640939 GCF_000412655.1 Myotis brandtii
CTGCTCCCCGCTGGCAAGTGGACATCCCCCGAAGGCTCCCGGGCTGCCAGAGTGATGTCTGACTGCCAGCTTAGGCCCAATTCCCCAGGGAGCGGGCCTAAACCAGCAGGTGGTGACATCCGCCAAGGGGTCCCAGACTGCGAGAGGGCACAGGCCAGGCTGAGGGACCCCCCCAAGTGCACAAATTTTTGTGCACCGGGCCTCTAGTATATATATATTTGTTTTAAGTATTGGTTGGATCAGTTTTAGTTTTGTCCAATTACTACTGAAGCAAATATTCTCCCCTGAATGAGGGGTGTGGGTAGCAATTAGATCCGGAAGGGGCCTGAGAGATAATTCGGTGAAGTCAACCTCCCAAAGTCAACCTCCTCTTAAATACGAGGCCACTAAGGAACAGAGAGAATTAATGACTTGCCTGAGGTCACTTTATAGCCCTCGGATGCTGGGCCCAGCTCCCAGGTTAGTATTCCTCACATGGTCCTATGCGCATCTCTCCTCCTCACCTGCCCATTCACATTCTCCCCTACATACAACAAACACATTTTATCTACTCCTGTCCATCTCTCTGTGTGAAATTATAGATGCCTGGAATTTTCTTTCCTCATTCCATACCCACCACTCACACCTCTGGTCACCCCACAATGATTTCCTGGTCTGCCCAACCTGAGAGGTCAGGGAGCAGGCATGACTAGCAAAGTTCACAGAATCTGCTCTGCCAGTTCTTACAGATACACACAGCATACCTGGAAGAACTGAATACATAAAAGATTACCAGAGCCCGGCTGGCGTAGCTCAGTGGTTGAGCGTTGACCCATGAACCAGGAGGTCACAGTTCAGTTCCCGGTCAGGGCACATGTCTAGATTGTGGGTTTGATCCCCAGGGTGGGGAGTGCAGGAGGTAGCCAATCAATGATTCTCTATCACCACTGATGTTTCCATCTTTCTCTCCCTCTCCCTTCCTCTCTGAAATCAATAAAAATACATTTTAAAAAAACAAAAAGATTACTAGAGTTTCTTTACTAGTACTCTCTAGATCACTTTCCTTTGGGCCTCAGAAAGGATAGAAAAGCAGAATTAAATCATTGCTGAAGAGGCAAAGCAGAAAAAATTGTAGGACAGGGATTTTTCATACACATTTAGCGATGCTATTGCTCCACAGTAGAAAGTGCATTTCCCCCACACCTACAGGCTGTCACTAATGACTACACACACAGGAAGTGTCAGGCTTACATCTATTAAATCACCGTGCTTCCTGCAAGAGGCACTGCTTTGGGATATGCTTTTATCCTTATTTATGTACTTATCCTCATTACCGTGTTCCTGATAACCAGCTGTATGCGATGCTCGAGCCCCCGAAGGAAGCAGTGCTCAGTTCTCAACCCAGCTTATTAAAAAATAACCAGACGCCTCCAGTGTGCCTTTGAACAGAGGAGTATCCAGTGTCTGCAAACATGAGCCAATCTTAGAGAAAGAAACAAGCTTTGCAAACGGGAACAAAATGTAATTGCCACCATCTGCTCCTGCCAATCCCCAGAAGACTGGCCTTCTCACCTAGATGTAAGACAATCAGGTGTCCACAGACGCCCGAGCGTGTTGCCATGGGACTTCTAATGACTATAGATCACTAGTCCTCACATGCAACCCCACCTGGCGAGGTATTCAGACACAGAAGGGGACTGTACATAGGCCCACTCGACTCAAAGTTCTGTGCCAAGGCCAAAACTAGTTTAAAAATGGACACAAGCATAGGGGAGCGAAACTTCGGTTATATCCTATCTTCCTGCCAATTAATTGTACAGCATACAGCTTTCTATCACCTACTTCCCTTAGGGTCCCTGGTCCATTCCTGTCTCGTGATATAGCTCTGGGCAGCATCCTTTCCCGCTCTCCAGGCCTGCATACCAGCCTCTGTCTGACTCGCAACCTCCCTCCATTTCCTGTAATGGTCAGGTGAACCCAAATGACACAGATCCATAAGGGGCTGAAACTCCCAGCACTAAAAATCTCTCAAATTAATTAAAAATAAAGCAAAATTGTAATAGCTTGCTTATCCATTTTGCATCTATTATAGTTCTTATACTATTTTCAAAGAAAGCGCCCCCCTTCCCTCAGAACGCCAAAGTTAGCCCCAGAATCATTCAGAACAACCAACTCACCCAGCTCTGTGGAACATTCGCAACTGCAAGGCACGTGAAACCCGGCATGGCATTTCCTTGAGAGAGTTGATTCAATAATTGCTTCGAAGCTACCTAAATACTTCCTGAAAATGCACCTCCACTTCCCCTTCTTCTCCTAACTGCAGGTTACTAATTTTTTCTAACTCTGGGCCATAATGACTCTTTATCTTCCTTGGAGTTAATAATATGCACTCCAACTGCTCAAACCTACAGTTCCCACCTGAAAAGGGTGAAAGAGAGCGAGTTGTTTATTTGAGGGTGAGAATCACCGAAGGAATGTTTGCGAAAGAGGAGGTCGAGAAACCAGTCTGACTCGCCAGGATAGCTATTAGAACCTTCTGCCTTCATAATTTAATAATTTTTTTTGTAAATCCATAACCACCTGTTCAGTGGCATTATTATTATTTCTCCCTTTATGAGCAAAATTATCTTCCTGATAAATGTGCTCCAAGTTATTATTCATTTGCTATCAACCTGTAGGTAATTATTCCCTTTAGGGGACAGATGTAATTTTCTGCCCTGATGAAACTCAGACTCTTGCCATCAATATTTTGGTTAATCATAAAAGTACTTTGTTTTTCTTATTTGTGCCTACAGCCCCTGCAATAAAAAGCAAGTTCAAGAGAGCAGCTGGGATTCTGGGGCAGACAAAATGCCTAGTCTCCCATAAATATCATAACCGGGAATAAAAATACAGAAGTTCCCAAGCACTAGCCACTCATTTCTTCACTGGGTAGCTCCATAGAGCTTCAGGCCAACATGAAGCCAAGCTTCCCAGGATTTAAAACCTGGAGGGTCACAGAAAGTCAGAGGTTGAACTGTGAAGGCAGAAGAAACATCTGAGCTGTTACTCTGTGGAACCTGAAAATGTGAAGCTACGTGTCATGAAGGGCCATTGTCGTTGAGTTGGAACACATTTTATTTTTTTTCTATTTTATTTTATTTTATTTTATGTTATTTTTTCCCATCACCATTTATCCTCCCTATACCCTCTTCTACCTCAACCCACCCAATCATCTCTCAATCACCACACTGTTGTCCATGTTGGAATACATTTTAAATATTCCTGCTTCAAACAAGAGGAGTCATATAATTGCAGCTGAGAAATTGTGACAGAATGTCTAGTCAGTCTGTTTTCCCTGTGTATGAAAGAGAACTGATATTTTATTTTCATGCATACTTTTTAAAAAGCACATAGAAACTCAGAGTTGTAGAATACCTCACTACAGTGCTCATATCTCTGGGGAAAATAATTCCATTTGAAATCTGAACCCTCTCCAAGGGAAAAAATGCACACAAAAAATTTTGTAAATACATTCATAGAATGTATTGATGCTACCTTAAAAGTCCATCCCCCCAAAAAGCCCTTTGAGGCTCTCAAACTCCAGGTTAAGAATTTCTGCTTCAGAGATAGTATCTGGTCCAATTCTCCCATCAACTCAACACAAAAAAACAATTCCTCTTTCACATTACAACTCATCAAGAGAGTGGAAGTTGCTCATCTTCCAATTGACCTTGATTAGACACCATTTTTACACTTCTTTACTTTCCACTCATCATTTCCCAAAGTGTACTATCCGAATGTTCGGAGAAATGAAATGGCATGCCTCAAACTGAACTGAGCTGCCCATCACTGGGAATGTACACAGAATGGACTCTCACTCATTAGGGGTGTTGCAGAGCAGACCCAAGAATCAGGGGGGCACTGGCATAAATAGCTTCTGAATCCACTCCACTCTGAGATTCCCTGATGATGTTGTACTCCAATGCCTGCATGTCTAGGTCCTTCAAGGGATGGCACTAAGAACTAAGTACTGTGCTTCCTGTAAGGTTCAACCAGGCAGAGCACATATGCTACTTTGATTCTGTGCATTAATTTGGGCAGAATCAACCTACTTTTACCCCCAAGGTAAGTAAGCGAATTCCTTCCAGCATCTAAGGTCTTATAACTTGTGGAAGTCACAACATAGCTCTTATTGAATTCCAAGTAGGTGAAACCCTCTCTTTAACACATGTGCTGCTAAGACACATCACCCACCATTGTTGGCAATTCATTTATTCAGTGTGTTCACTTAGATAATATATTTTTATTGATAACTTATGATGCACCAAACACATTCTAGACAAACAGCCAGGATTGAGGCAGACAAAGTCCCTCTGGTCATAATTCTACATAGTGGTCTGAAACATGACTCTGGTCATAAAATTTGCAAGTTTTTCATTCTCGTGAAATATTCATGAGAATGGAGGCTAAAACACCTCCTTTTCCTTGAGGATAAAACATGAACTCTGTAGGTCCCACAGAGCTTGAAGGTAATTCTTCTGGAACTTCACTTTCAAGGTGAAAAAGTCTGACTCATTCACTTCAAGTAAAGAGCCAGAGGAATATAATCATAGCATCACAGAACATTAGAAGAAAATAAAGCAAACACATAAAGACATCCATGATAAAGCCTAACCTTGAAATTATCCTAAGGACAGAACATCTAATATATGTGCACAGGAAAGCTGTAATTATCCACTCGTACAAGTCTTGGACAATAATCCTTTCTTTTTCATCTATTAATTACAATGGGTCTAGGCAATTCGAAATAGTTTCTGAAGCAATTTTGAAATGTGTTTGTTTTCCACAATATTAAATGCTAAGAATATAATTAGCTACTTAAATGTGAATGCTAATACATCCGTTGTGTCCACAGTGGACATTCTTTGCACAACACACCATTTGATACCATTCTGTGCCAAGATTTTCTTCTGCAATCACAGATTAACTGAAACTGGCCACAGGGAGGAAAGGAGAAGGAAACAAGCAGTTGGAGAACATCTTACGCAGACACTATCTAGGCTACCATGCCAGAGACTGCTAGAATTAACTGAAACTGGCCACAGGAAGGAAAGAAGGAAACAAGCAGTTGGAGAACATCTTATGCAGACACTATCTAGGCTACCATGCCAGAGACTGCTAGTTGCCCTCAATATCTACTCTCTCCTTCTTCCTTAGGACTAGAGCCATCAATTATTAGCTAGGTAAATGGCTGTCCCAAATAAAGATGGCATTTCTCAGCACCGCCAACAGCTCAATGAAGCCATGAAACTAAGGAGATACAAAGTGCAACTTATGGGCAACTTTGAGAGGTATTGAGGGTGGTGAAGCAACAAGACAGAAGGATCCTGGGTCCCTGAAGCCAACACAGTGCCCCCAAACTAAGCTACCTGTAGGCTTGGCTTGGGTGAGAGAGAAATTAACTTGATTAAGGCACTGTCATGTGGCGTTTTCTGTTGCTCATAGCTGAATTTAGGACATAATGGACTTATTTTATCCACACAATACATGCATTAGATAGGTATTATTGTCCCCTTTTTTACACAATAAGAAAGAATATTTCTTCAAGGTCCCTCAGAAGCAAAAGAATCCCATACATGAAAAAGAAAATGTGGCGGATTGTCTGAGAAGCAAGCAGCACTACTTGGCGCAATAGACAAACAACAGCACTAACTAGGTTGTCATGGAAGTTTTTAACATAGAATTTTGAGAATTCAATAAGTACCCAAACCTAGATTTAGTTTGAGGCACTTGATTTAATACTGAAAAGGAAATACACCCTAGTTCTGAATGCAAAATATACCAATTGTTTACACACTAAATTGATGCTGCTGCTGCTGCTGCTGAAGCTGACACCTTTACTCTTAAGTTAAATTGCAATGAAGTTTCCTAGGGATTGTTTACACACTAAATTGATGCTGCTGCTGCTGCAGCTGACATCTTTACTCTTAAGTTAAATTGCAATGAAGTTTCCTAGGTTTACTTTACAATTTCATCCAAATGACAACTCAGAGCCTTACATATCATAGTTAAATATTCCATATATGCTAACACCCTCTGCCCCCTTTCTTCACTATATTTCTCTTTTTTATATATCCATGGCCCTTCACAACATTCTAGGCATAACTAGGATTATCAAAAAAGTCACTTGAAGGAATTGTCTAACATGCAAGAATCACCAACTCAACTTTTCAGTTAAAATAATTTCAGCATCTTCATACCCCTTTCCTTCCACCCTGATTCTGCATGGACAGTGGTCTTACATAGCACTGTGTAAGTATTAACTTTGCTTGATTGAGATTTAATTTTTAAGGGAAACTATACATTTCTCCAAACAACAAGAACAAAAGGCTGACAGCAACCTCAAAATATATTGTAGTCTTAATGAAGAATGTAGTCCTAGAATCATTTTTGTTGATACGGTTTTGAAGGAAGATCAAATCCCTAATCATAATATGTTGAATTTTAATCTTTATAAAGAAGTGACAGCATGATTTTCAAGAACTTTAGAAAACATAGCAAATAAAGATAATTAAGTTGTGTCAGTCAAACACTTTAAGCTGAAATTTCCTTTCCATTCGTCTAGGTCAGGTATTTAACTGTGCTGCGTCCCAATAATTGCATTAAGATGTTCAGAGGTTACAAATAAAGTTTTCTTCCAGACCTTAGCCTAGTAGGAGACAACTATACAACAATTAGCTTATAGTGTTCACCTTCACTCATTGGCCAAAACATAGGAAGGGAGGGTCATCTGGTGGTGAGGTCAGGAAGAGATTGGGGAAGAGGGGTTTGGGGTTTGTGCAATGGATGTTTGACTCTGTGCGATAAACCAGAGTAGTACAAATCAATAACTTATCACTTAAATCAATGTATTTTTTAAGAGAAAAAGATAAAGAGATAGCTGTTTGATTACCTTGATATATTCCCAATGAATGCAGTTGGTACCATAATTCCATTAAATTGTAGCCCAACTAATTGGAATATTTTTTTGTTACCCTAATAACTTAGTACATAATTTAAAAATTCACAAGCATTCCAGAATGAACAGAAATAATCTATATATATTAAAAGCCCATGGCCCTAATGCCGTAATGACCAAAGACTGGCGCAGGTGGGTGGGGCTGTGAGCAAGGCAAGGCTTGCGTGAGTGGGCGGGGCTGCAAATGTAGGAGGGTGGGGCCATGTGATTTCGCTGGTTGGGCTTCTAGTGTTATAATAATAATCCCTCCACCCCTTTCTAATATTAGTTTCATCACCACCAATAAGAACTTATAAAGCATTTTCTTTTCTTCTTTACACGTGGCACTAGTTGGGCTCTAAATGTGATCTTTCTTTTGAAACCTTGTGTTGGCTATTAAGTACCAGATAGTCTCATTTTAGACATAAGAACCCAGGGATAACTTTAAAGCCAAGTTAATAAACTCATAAAGCACTTCCTTTGTATAAAACAGCTAGTATTTTACTGAAGCTAGGATTGAAAACCAGGTCTGTCTGTTCCTAGGAAGTTTTCTCTTAACCACTGTACTATTACTGGCTCGTTCATCTCATTTTCATTAGGACATGTGCTTTGAGGTTGTTGCCACACAGGTGACAAACTGTTATCTTTCTCTTGCTGGGTTCCCCATATGACTAATCACAATTTGCAGAGAAGCTGGTTTGGGTTAGACAATGTTGACACAGAAGAGGCATAAACATATGGTTTTTCAATGGCTCTGAGCCCCTAACTCTAATCAACAAAGCCAGCAGGGCCCAGGCAAGCAGCTCACAACCTGAGATGACAGTGCACAATATGGAATACAGGCAGCTAAGGAGAGAACCCAGAGTGAATACATAAATAGGGTAGACACAAAATTAAATATTGACACTGCCTACAGAGCAAAGGTTATGAACACAATGATACACAGCAGTTTCCTGATAGAGAGAATGGGACTAGGAAAATGGCCCCTTGCTTAGTCACAGACAGCTTCTCAGAGGAGAATTTCAGGTGCTGTCAGAATGAAGAAGTGGCTAGTGGCTTTGCAGTAAAGAGTGATGATGTTGGACCCGATTCAAAGGGCAAAGTGAGTAGAAGCAGAAGGTTCTAAGACAACCCACCACTACAAGCACACAAGGCTGTGATGATAATGAATCAACATAGGAGTGTTTATTTGGGTCAACAAACAAGATCTTCTGTGCTTATTGTGCTAGACTCTGTGCTAAACACTGAGGAACAAAGATGAATAAGTCAATGAGTATTTTCCAGAGGGAGACAAGACACAAACACAGATGTAATTATCACATGTCAGCTACTGAGCTGGAAATGAGCACAGAGTGCTGAGGGAATGGAGAGGAGGTGCTCCTGGAGGTAGAAAAAGAGTTTATCAGAAACAAGGTTGAGACTGGTTAGCTGTTTAATCTGGTCGTTGGGAGTACAAGATCTGCACTCAAAAAAATCTCACTCAGCTCGACCACTCACTGCGCTGTAAAGGAGGCAGACCACCTAACTTTTCTAGGCCTCAATTTCTTCATCTGTAAAATGAAAATAGGAATAGTATCTACTGCCCTGACTGCGTGGCTCAGTTTGTTGGAGCATCATCCCATAAACCAAAAGGTTGCAGGTTTGATTCCTGGTAAAGGGCACATACCTGGGTTGCAGGTTTCATCTCCAGTAGGGGCACATGCAGGAGGCAATTGATCATTGTTTCTCTCTCATATTAATGTTCCTCTCCCCCCCCTTCTTACTCTCAAATAAATAAAAACATATCCTCGGATGAGGATTTTTAAAAAAAAAAAGAATAGTATCTACCTCATGTAGATGTCCTGAAGATTAAAACTTAAAAGAGAGTCTAGCAAATGCAGTAAACAATAAAAGTTACCTAATTGCATTGCTGAATAGAATAATGAACATTCATTCAACAAATAAGTGAATGAATTCAATAATGTGGGGAGTGAAAGTTATCAAAAGGAAGTGTGTTTTGAATGTTAAGTGGCCACAATGCCTATGAACACCAAAGTAAAGGTTTCTAATAGGCAGTTGTATATGCAGGTCTAGAGACAGGAATTGAGCTACAGATATAAATTTGAGAATCATCAGGTGATTAAAGTCATGAGAATGAATGAGATCATTTAAAAAGAGAGAGAGGACGAACAAGAAGGTTAGGACCACGTTCTGAACATATCAAACATTTAATAATCAGGAAACAAAGAGGAACCAGCAAAGGAAAACAAGGGGGTAGGAAGAAAATCAGGTATATGGTAACCAGATGATGAAAAGGCAAAGGAACCAGCATCAGCAAAGGCAGAGGGTGTGTATGTGCAAGGTGGGAGTGGGAGGAAAACTACTACAATGTCAGCACTACCTGAGCATAAACTGAGAGGCAGGAGGGAGGTGAACACTGAGATAAAAGTAAAGCCAAAGGGTGAGAAACCTTGTATGTCAGGTCAAGGACTTTGGATAATTAAGAGGCTCTAAGAGGTTTTAACCAGGACAGAGGTCTGACGGAGTATGCATACTAGACAGCTTATTCGGTAGCTATGAGGATGATTTCTATGGGAGGCAGAATAATGCCCCCTCCAAATTTCCATGTCCTAATCTTTGGGACTTGTGAATATTTTAGGTTACATGGCTAAGGGGCATCAAGATTGCAGGTGGAATTAAGGCTACTAAGCAGATGACCTTAAAATAGGAGGGTTATCCTAGATTATCTAGATGGACCCAATGTAATCACAAGGGTCCTTAAAAATGGGAGAGGGAATCAGAAGAGAGAATCAAAGAAATGGCAGCAGGAGAACGTGACCCGCTGTTGTTGGCTTTGAAGATGAAGGAAAAGGGCCACGAGCCAAGGGATAAGAGCAGCCTCTAGAACAGTGGTTCTCAACCTTCCTAATGCTGCGACCCTTTAATACAGTTCCTCATGTTGTGGTGACCCCCATCCCTAAAATTATTTTCGTTGCTACTTCATAACTGTAATTTTGCTACTGTTATGAATCGTAATGTAAATATCTGATATGCAGGATGTATTTTCATTGTTACAAATTGAACATAATTAAAGCATAGTGATTAATCACAAAAACAATATGTAATTATATATGTGTTTTCCGATGGTCTTAGGCGACCCCTGTGAAAGGGTCGTTCGACCCCCAAAGGGGTCGCGACCCACAGGTTGAGAACCGCTGCTCTAGAATCTCGAAAAGGCAAGAAAATTCATCCCAAAACTTTCAGAAAGAAGTCTTGCTGATACCATGTGAGATGCATTTTGGACTTCTAAACCACAGAACTGAATGATAACAAATTTGTGAACTTTTAAGCTACTAAATTTGTGGTCACTTGTTATAGTAGCAATAAGAGATCAACCAAAGGACTTGTATGCATGCATATAAGCATAACCAATAGACACAGACACTAGGGGGGTGAGAGCATATGCTGGGGGGTGGAGTTGGGTGGAGGGGATAAAAGTAAGTAAAAGTAAAATTATATGGGAAAGAAGAAAGAATCTAAGAATAAAATTTAATATTTGAAAGAAAAAAAGAAACTAATACAATGTCCTTAAAAGCTAAAAATATTGGAATCAAAAAAACCTAGGAGGCCATCACATTAGTGCAGAGGAGAGATGATTAAGGTCTGTCTTAGGAAAATGAAATAGGGTAGGAATGAGACTGGTGCTTCTCTGAGCATCTATTGTTTACTATTCTTGTGATTCTCAACACATTTCTATCAGATAGACAGGTAGGTCTCTTATAGAACATGTGTTTCTACAAAGTTAAGATATATTCCCATTGAAGAAGAACCTACCTAATAAGTTCAATTGGAAACTACTGCCAAAGGAAGTTTAAAATAGTGGTCACCCATTGTCATGCTTTTAAGACTGTATCCAGGATCTGCCTTTTCTTCTAGGAATCCTCCCCCATATGTTGAATTTGTTTTGTATTATTTCCAAAAGTTAGGAAAATGTTTTTATAACCGTGTCTTCTCTCCTCTACATTTCTCTGACAACTAAAAATGCCTTGCCTACATGTTTGCAGTACTAGTGATTTTCTCTCTCAGAAGCTACCTTCAGCTTCTCTTATTTTATGCAAGTAACTCATACTCATTGTAGACATTTTAGAACACAAGCAAGAAAAAGAGAAAAAAGGTAAATAATTCTAATCCCACCCCCTGGAGATAATCATTTCTTGCATTTTCAGAGGATCTTTGATAATGTTTTATTAATATTTATACATATTCATGTATTTTCTTTTAAAATGCAAGGATGGTACAATATCCACAAATCAATAAATGTGATACATCACATAAACAAACTGAGAAACAAAAATCACATAATCATATCAACTGATGCAGAAAAAGCACTTGACAAAATCCAACACCCTTTCTTGATAAAAACTCTCAGCAAAGTGGGAATAGAGGGATCATACCTCAACATAATAAAAGCCCTATATGACAAACCTACAGCCAACATCATATTCAATGGGCAAAAACTAAACTCATTTCCCGTAAGAACAGGAACAAGACAAGGATACCCACTTGCACCACTCCTGTTCGACATAGTA
>NW_005366214.1:2642328-2642621 GCF_000412655.1 Myotis brandtii
AAAAAAAGAAGGAATTCTTACCATTTGCAGCAGCATAAATGGAACTGGAGAGCATTATGCTAAATGAAATAAGCTAGGCAGTGAAAGAAAAATACCACATGACCTCACTCATTTATGGATAATAAGGAACATTATAAACTGATGAGCAAAAAGATAGATACAGAGGCAGAGAAGCATCGAACAGACTGTCAAATTACAGCGGGAAGGCTAGGAAGTGTTGGGGGTGGGGGTAAGAGATCAACCGATGGACTTGTATGCATGGATATAAGCATAACCAATGGACACAAGACACT
>NW_005366214.1:2642733-2656144 GCF_000412655.1 Myotis brandtii
GAAGGTCAGTGGGGGAAAAAGGAGACATATGTACTACTATTTGTAATACTTTGAACAATAAAAAGAAAAAATATATATCATGCTTAAAGAATATTATATATTTCTTCATAAGCACATATCATAATTTATTTACTCCATCCCTGTATCACTGGATGTTGATTTCATTTTCCTTTACCCTCCATCTTCTGTGCCCTCTCCCTCTTTACCCTCTGTTCATCTAGGTGTTCTCAGACATCACCACTGGGTGATTTTGTCAGCCTTGCTGAGGCCTATGGCTCCTACTACCACTACTGCCCTGGGTGGCTGCCAGGTCTTCTCCACCCAATTGACTACTCAGATCTCCTAGACCTCTTACCAGCATGCACTGGGCAGTATGGAGACAAAGTGACCTTTAAACGGATCAGCAAACTTGACCTTCATCAATAATGTTAATAGTGACCAGAAATATATATCAGTCTGAAAAATCCTCAATGCTAAAGCTTTGGTTACTAAGACTAAAAAGTTCCCTGCGTTATTATTGCTTATAGCTTACAGGTCTGTGCTAAAAGCCTTGCTACATCAGAGTCCTTACTTTTATTTGCAAGTAACAAAAAAAATGCCAACTCAAACAAACAAACAAGGTTGTTTCAGCTCACTTAAATCAGGTATGATCAGATCCAGATGCTCAGACAATGTCAGGAAGCTGGTGACCTTAGCTCTGCTATCTGTTGTGCTGGCTTTACTTTCAGTTTGGGAGGGTTTCTCCTCAAGGTAGCAAGCACTTCCAGGTTTCTATCATTATAGCTCCAAGTCCAGTAGAAAATGCTTCCTTCCTCAATACCTCTAAAAAAACACATCTTGGAACTGGCTCTACTCAGACCATTAGGGTCATATACTTGTCCCTGTGCTAGCTAGAGACATGGCTAGGCTCACTGACTTCATTAGAGCTGGGTTACAGGCCTCCCATACCATGTACTAAGTATGGCCAAAGACCTCAGATACCAGGAAGAAGGAAATGGATGCTGTGTAAGCAATAAAATAGATATCCATGCAAGGGCAGTGACCTCAACTTTTGGGGTTACAAACCCCAAAAGATAATTTAATTAAGCTCTTAATGGAGGAAAATGAGCAAAAGCACACACATTTGGCTTATGATACCCTTATAGATTGAAATTTTAGTTCCTTCAATAGGTATATATTCAATAGAAAATACAAGCAACCTTATAAACAGTTATGTTTCTCACTCATTTTTCATGCAAAAAGTAATGGGTATTTCCTAAAAAGTAATTGAAATAAATCCAAATTTTGCACCCCACAAAAAATATGCTCAAAGTAAATTTCAACAAGGAGATTGAATTAGAATTTAAAATTATGAAATGATTTTGAAATAGAATGTAAGTCATCTTTAATATTTAAGCAACTTTTCATTTTGATAGCAACTCGTCCTGAAAAAATTACTCATACACACACAGAAGCCAAGAATCAAAGCACCCATCTTTCACCTTGACAGACAGGCAGGCTTGTATCAAGGAACACAAGGATGCTCCAAGATTTGGGTTGAATATATGTACCATTTCCTTTGTCCTCAAACCCATGAGATCATCTTTGGCAAAGACTGTATCATTGATGCACTGATGTCAGCAGGAAGAGAATTAATAATCCATGCTTTAATATGAAGGTCTTCCAAATAGAAGCAACCTTCAAACAAGTTCAGTGTTTCCAGAGGTCTACAGAGTTCTACCCATAGAAAGATCAACTGACCAGACACTGTCACCCTAGACTGTCCTTGGTGTCCTATTTATAGAATTCAGAACTTGACTGGAAAAGAGTGGTATTATTTGATGTCTCCCCAAAACCACAAACATATGAAAAAATTAGAAAACTTGGAGAATGACAAGGTTTTCTTCTAGACTAAGTGAGCAGGAGCATAGTAAGGAGAGTTGGAGGGAATGGGGTTGGACAGATCACGTGTGACCCTCTAGTCTAGGCCATAGTGAGAATGTGAATCTGATTCTACTAGTAGATATGATGGAAGCCATTGGAACGTTCTGAGCCGGAGTGTAAGAGGCCTGATTTACAGCTTAAGAGGCTCACTTTGATGCTGTGCAGAGAATAGGCTAGAAGGGCAAGTGTGGAAGAAAGATTACTTAGCACCTTTCCTCAGTATTTCAAAAAAGGGGTAATGGTGGCTTGTACCTGGGTGACAGTGGCAAAGGTAAATATATTTTTGAAGGTAGAGCTAAGCCAACAGGTATGACTGACAGATTGGATATATGTTGTGAAGAAAATGAAAGACTCAAGGATAGCTTCAAGGATTTGGACTCAGCAGACTATAGTGCCTCTTTACACAACTGGAGAATGCTTTCAGAGGAATAGGTGGTGAGGAAGAATCAAGAATTTGTCTTGGACATGTTCAATCACAGATGCCTACTGGACACCCAAGTGAACATGTTATCTGAATCAATGAGTCTGGATTTCAAGTCAAGCCTGGAGATAAAAATGGGGAGTCCTAAGAGTGTGCTAAAATAGTATACATGTGACTGAATAAGACATCCTTTAGACAGACATCAAGATTCAGCAACATAACAGGTGAAACTTTTGCTTCACCAGAGTGGCAAAAATAGAAATATTTCATCTGTGCTCCATCTGGGTTCAGAGGACAAGCTTTTCCTTCCCCTTGGAGTTCTGCCTGGCAAAGAAGCTTCGCTTGGACCTCAGCCTCAGAAATCATGAGGCTTCTCCAATCCTGAAGTGATATAACAATATATATTACAGAGAGATCAATGCTGTTCCAAACTGAACAAATTATAACTCCCCATACCATTTCAAAGACGTCACTAGCTTTTAAAGTTTCCAAGAAGGGCCCTGACAAATTTGGCTCAGTGGATAGAGTGTCGGCCTGCGGAATGAAGGGTCCCAGGTTCGATTCTGGTCAAGGGCACATGCCCTAGTTGTGAGCTCCATCCCCAGTAGGGGGTGTGCAGGATGCAGCCAATCAATGATTGTCTTTCATCATTGATGTTTCTATCTCTCTCCCTCCTTCCCTTTCTCTCCGAAATCAATGAAAATATATTTTTTAAAAATGAAGATTCCAAGAAGGGCTCCTCAAATAAGAAAAACAGGACAGGCCATCCTGAGAAAGCTCAGTAGTATCATCCATTCGCATGCTAAAGAGTTGTGACCTAATTGATTTCTCCAAAGCCTGCTTCAAAATATTAGATTGGCCAGTAATTCTGGAGCTTCTCCAACTGTGAGTGACTTCTTGTCTTTGGCACTGCAATAAAAAAAAATGTAAACAAGACTACTTGTTCGGCAAAACCAAGTTTGGTCTCTTCTCATGAAGAAGACCTATTTTGCCTGGTGTGTTTTCAACATGCAGAGATGTAAGGTCCTCCCTTCAGCTTTATTGCCTCCAAGCTCTCTTCAGCCAGAAAAAAAGAAAAAAGATTTCATTTTCTTCTCTGTCATTTTCTATTGAGGCTAGACCCAGTGTAAATAAAGTCCAATGTCCATAATCATAACTGTAGGGTGTATTTTCTTTTATTTCCACCAACAGAAAATTATTTAATTTCAAAACATAAAAATGGCAATAAGTATATATCACCTAGCAGTATACATCAGCATCCCATGCCATCTGACTCTTATATATGATATGACATTCATTTTTCTTTAATAACAATCTGAAAAAGGTAAAATGAAAATAGTTTTTTTGGGCAGCCCACCAATCTCCTCAAGGCCATAGACTATGTCTTTGTAAAATGTAAAGGAAGTCCTCATGCTTCCATGGTGGCAAATTGTATTCCCAGAATCCATCACTCATTCATTCACTCGTCCTTTCAACAAGTAGTTGGTGGTCATGTACTATGCACTGGGCACTATAGCTCTGGGCAAAGCAGCAAACCAGACAAAATTCCTGCACTCATGAACCCACAATCTAGTGGTAGAAACAGACAAACTAGTAAACAAATAAATATATTTTTTCAGAGTGACAAGTACTAAAAAGACAAATATAGTGAGGTAAGGAAATAAAGATAGATGTGAGCTGTCTTCAGGGTGGGGAGAGGGTATGGGAGAGGATTTTAAAAGGATGTCACATTTGAGCCAAGAGCTGGATGAAATGAGGGAGGAGGACCAATACTCCAGATTCCCCAGAAGAATTCATCACCCCCTACTTCTCTATTGCACTTTAAATCTCTATTCATTCATTTTGATAAATATTTCTTGAGTGGCCTACCGCATCCCAGGCACTGTTCCCAGAGCTCTATTGTAGCTTCAGTTCATCCTGTTTCTATCTGTTCCTACCAAGAGACTGCAGTGACGGGGACTAGGTCTTTGTAGCTCCTTTAGTGCTTTGTATTTTGGGAAATAAAATGTTAGATGGAGAGGTGAATAGATGGATAATTGGGCAGACAGTCCAAACCTCAAGTACTTCCAAGAGTCAATTTTGTTATTTTCCTTGCTGCTCCCCAAGTCAATATTCATCTTCTCTCAGAAGAAAACCAAGGTTACACAGACTTCTCCTACAGAACTCAGCATAATAAATCAGGTTGGGCCTCTTGGGAAATAAAGGATTCGAGTAAAAGGAAATCTTTGATTTAAAATGTAGTTCATTATTCAACACTCTTTGCTAGACAGCCAATATAAAGGCCATAAACCTTGCCTTAACTCAATAATTCAAAGAGCTCCCCAAACACAGGGTAATACACTGACTTACTTGAAATCGTCCCCAACAAGTGGCTCATTGGTCACAAGGGCACACAATGTCACACTTGTGTGTGGTGCTGCCAGTGCAACAACGTTTCTCAGATGTCAAAAGCAAAATGAAAATGAATTTGGTAATCCTATCCAATCCTTTAATTTTAAAGAAGCCCACATATTTCCCTCTTTTTCATGCTTAATTCTGTGTTTCTGAATGCTTAGAGAAACCTTTTCAAATTAGAAGTTTTAATAAATCCCTAGTCTCTCCGGAGGGGACATGCACCAAGAGAAGTTCAAAATATTAGCTGGTTGATCAAAATTAGTTATAAAATGGCATTAAAGCTTGAAAACATCACTCGCATCATCAAACTGAAAATATACATGACATTAATGAATCTGCAGTTGAATCTCCGCCAGCATCTCTTGTAAGGTCCGTACCAAATGCCTTTCTAACAATTTTCTGCCACTATAATCACTTGGCAAATTGCGATAATAGCACGCTTGCTTCCCTTTAACTGCACTTTTTGGCTAAGGCAGACAATATTCCTCATGTAAACCCCTGTTTCTGTTGTTTTAAAGATCAAACATCCTTTCACCTGAAAAGCACAGAGGAGCTGGTTTCCCTGGCAACAACGTAATTTGCTTCCAGTTCAATGGAACATCGAGTTCTTTTTCATGGGTTCACTGCACTGAGAGGCCAATCATAGCTCCCAGAGCCCCACTTCCTTTGCAAAGGACTATTAAAAACACAGTCTGTTGCTAAGGTGTTTTTGTTATGGTTAAATGAATCTCTTAAATATTGATTTTAATGCTTTCAATTTTTTTTTAAGCAGCTCTGCTTTCAGCTTTCTCTTAAACACATAGGACACAGCTTCTCTGAGTTTCTTATTCATCTGCTGTGGCTCTCTCATTTCAATTATGCAAATCCACTGGCATCTTCTTTTGTAGATTTTTTTTTCAACTAAAAACAACAATCACTTGACTAAATGGGGATGGGCTTGGGAGAGAACTGTTTTTCCAACTCTGGTTTAAATAATCCAGAACTGTAACAAAGTTAATGCCTCTGAATTGGCCAACCCTTGCCGTCTAAACTAAAATACTTAATGGTACATTAATTGGGGCTGAATTTGTATTAAAGGTAATTACCTTGGACCATTCTGGCACATGCCTCGTTCTGAGAGCAGATCTTCAAAGCTAGTTAGGTGCTAGTCCGTGGCCAGTCCTACAAAATGCAACTTCTGCTCCCATTTCAGGGGTACCTAGTTGTCCAGCTGGAATTCCTATGAAATATTTGTCCATAAAAGAGATCTGTCTGAGGTAATACCTTACAAATTTTACTCAGGAAAGTTCAGGTGAGTAAATTAAAAGTACTGCGTACATAGTAAATAGGCAAAAAATAATAATAAATTTAAAACTCTCCTATAACAAAATCGCAGTGAAATGGCATGTTTTTGCCAAAGGACAAGTAGCAGCTCAGGGTAACATATAAAAATGAAATATAGAAAACAAACACAAGGAAACAGCTTCTGAAAATGGTGGAAAACAGCTTCTGGAATGGGGGCTTATTACCTCATTTCACCAAAGCTGGCTTCACCTTTCAGAACACACTTAAAGACACCGGGCGTTTTGCAGAAAGTATTGAGAAAGATGACATATTTGAAAAAATTACATAGAGTTAGAGTGCATGCATTTATATGGATATGCATGATAACAAGTTGGAGTAGAAATAGCTATCATAATAGAAATAGTTGTCAAATTTGGGGCAAGAATTTCCTATTTTTTAAGCCTGAACTTTAAGTGAATGTAAACAGAAGTTGAAGTCTCTGTAACAGTCACTGTGTCAAAAAGCAACAAAACCCATGTGATATACAGTTCAGCGTGGAGTGTGGAAATGGACAAGGCACATCAGGGACTGATGCAGAGGGAGCTTAGAAGAAATAAAAATACAGGTACGGACATGGCTAAATGCTTCATTAGCCGTTCTTTTTTAAAAATATGTTTTTATTGATTTGAGAGAGAGACAGGAAGGAAGAAGGAGAGAGAGATAGAAACATCAATGAAAGAGAACATCAATTGGCTGCCTCCTACACGCCTCCTACTGTGGATCGGCCTGCAATCGGGCATGTGCCCTGACCAGGAATCGAACCAGCATCCTCTTGTTGCATGAACCTACTGAACCACACTGGCTGAGCTGCATTAGCTATTCTTGATTAAAGGCTCCACCAATATGCAGTAAAGAAAATGTAATAGTTAACTCTAGGCATTCCAAGTTATCTTATATAGAGTTTGCTTTCAGTTTTACAGTAGAGTAGTGTAGTGGGTTTGAATGGTGGCTTCCCAAAAAGATATATCCACATCCTATCCCCCAATTCCTATGAATATGACCTTACTTGAAATAAAAAGGTCTTTGCAGATGTAATGAAATAAAGGGTCCCAAAGTAAGATAATCATGAATTCTCCAAGTGAACTCTAAATCTAATGACAAATGTCCTTCTAAGAGATGCAGAGGAGAGACACACAGGAGAAGACAGGAAGGCTAGATAAAAACAGAGATTGAGTTATGCAATCACAGTGAAGGAACCTCTGGAGCCATGAAATGGTACAGGAGGCAAGGAAACAGTCTCCCCTGAGCCTTCAGAGGCAACACAGACCTGCCAACACCTCAGTTTTGTGCTCTGGCCTCCATAAATGTAAGAGAATAAATTTCCGTTGTTCTAAGCCACCATTATGGTGGTCACAGGAAATAAACAAGTAGTATATAGCATGCATACAATGCAGTAGTACCTCTTGTGGAGTTTTAAAGTTAGCACATGATGTAAAATTTGCACATAGTCTAGTTGGGTGGTTGCTCAGTGGTTAGAGCATCAGCCTGCTGACTGAAGGGTCACGGGTTCGATTCTCAGTCAAGGGCATGTACCTCAGGTGCAGGCTCAATTCCCAGCCCCAGTCGGAGCAGGAGGTAACCAATCGATGTGTCTCTCTCACATCGATGTTTCTCTCTCTCTCTCTTCCTCCCTCCTTCCTCCCCTCCACTCTCTCCAAAAAAATAATCAACGGAAAAAATATCCTCTGGTGAGAATTTTTAAAAATTGCATATAGTCTAAAAGCGGTTGCCAACCTTTTGGACCTCACAGACCACCGGTGGTCTGCGGACCACCAGTTGGCAACTGCTGGTCTAAATTATTTTGAAAATTCTTTGAATTACTCTGAAAGTACTCTAAAAATATACGGCTTGGCTCACTTTGACTTCAACTTCAGTGTTTGAAATGGTTGCTGCTTCTTGGTTGAGCACCAGATGAAGAAGCTGGCTTGAGTTTCAGGAACACTTATCTAAATCAATGTGGTTTAATCTTATGGGACCTAAAGTGCTTTTTGAAAAACACAGGCCTCTCCTCAGAAGATTCTGATTCTATAGGTCTGCACCAGATTGAGAATCTGTATGCCTAACAAGTAGCAGGTCATTACAACCCGACGAGTTTGTAAATCCCTAATTTAGTCCATAGCATCTCAGTTTGTTGTCTTTATAAAGTAAAAATTAAAGGAGCACCTCATGATTTCACTAAGCAGCTAAACTTGGTACACCCATATCAACTCTGCAGTCAGCATGCTGGGGGAGAAATTGGGAAGAAAGAAAAGACAGGTAAACCAAGATGGCAGCATAGGCAAACACCTGTACTTGCTGCCTCCCACAACCACATCAAAATTACAACTACAAAAATAGAACAACCATCATCCAGAACCACCAGAAAGCTGGCTGAATGAAAGTCCTAGAAATAAATAAAGAAGAAATCACACTGAGATTAGGAGGAAGGGCGGAATGGGCTGGTCCAGTACCCACGTGTGTTGCTTTTTTTAATCAGGAGGGAGATCACCTCTGCTGAGGCTGCCCGGAGGAGTAAGGGGTCCCAGCCCCACACCAGACCTCCAGCGCAGGGTACCAGAGCTGGGAAAAGAAGTCCTTATGGGCAGTAGTAACTATGGGCTATTAAAACCAGTGTGGATTGGGGCTTAGTGACTCAGAGGCTGCTGGAGACCCAGCTGTTCCTCTTAAACGACCGGCACCACGAACTGAACTTACAAGGTCCTGCTACCTCTGAGCTCCAGCACCAGTGCAAGGCTTTGGGGGACACAGACACATATGAGGAGGAACTGGATTGTCTGGCATCAGGGCAGAAACCCCGGGGGTGGCTTTCTCCCAGATGGAGGTGCTTGCAGGGGTCATTGTTCCTATTCTGGGACCTTCCCGTTTGCTCCCTCCTGGTGATTCCCTGAGACCCCACCCCATTCAATTTACAGCCCCACTCAACCTGTGTGCAGTGGCTTTTGCATATGAATGGCCTGTCTTGGTTCAGGCTAAAATCTGTCAAATAAGCTGCAGCTGGGTCAGAAAGCCCCAAACCTATCAATAAAAGGTCTAAGACCTGGTACTAGAACAGTGGTTCTCAACCTTGGCTGCACATTAGAATCACCTGGGAATCTTTTTAAAATCCTGATTTCTGGGCCTCAACCTCCAGAAATTCTGTTTCTTTGTTACTAATGTTGTGGCCCCACCCCAAAGAAATCTGGATTTTAAAAAGATTCCCAGGTGATTCTAGTGTGCAGCCAAGGTTGAGAACCACTGTACTAGAACCTGCCTGCCTTGCTTCACAGCTGGGCCTCGTCTGGCTACTTCCAAACCCGATACAAAGAGGAGGAATCTGCAGATCTCTCTGTAGCTCCTGCTGGATGGCCCCAGGCAGTGGCTAACTTTACTCTCCCTGGAGACCCAAGAGCCAGTGAAACCAGTGGTCAGTATCAGACCATACCAGATTACAACTCTACACATCCATAAGCAACACACTGAAGGGGCAAACTCAGTGAGCACCAAAGCCCCACTGAAGCAAGTCCTGCTACATAAGGGTATCTCCTACACAGCAGCTCTCCCACTATAGTCGCAGCTGATCCTCACAGCCAATTGGCCTGGAGGTCAATTTCTCCCAGTGACACCAACAGCAATCAAGTCTCAACTACAACAAGACTGTGCACATAGCCCATAAAGGGGTGCACTTAGAGTGTCCACCTCAGGTGACTGGGGAGGTTGAGCCACAGGGCCGTATAGGACACCTACTACACAAGGCCACTCTACCAACTCAAGGAGACATAGCAGCTCTACCCAATACATAGAAACAAACACAGGGAAGCAGCCAAAATGTGGAGACAAAGAAACATGTCACAAATGAAAGAAATGGAAGAAAGCAAACTATTGGATATAGAGTTCAAAATCATGGTTATAAGGTTACTCAAGAATCTTCTAGAAACCTCCAAGGGACTTAGTGAGACTTTCAAGGATCTTAGTGAGAATGCCAACAAAAATGGAAAAAGACCAGTCAAAAATTAAGCATACACTGACTGAAATAAATAATAATATACAGAGATTCAACAACAGACTAGAGGATCCCGAGAATCAAATCAACAATTTGAAATATGAGAAAGCAAAAAACAACCAACTAGAAGAGCAAAAAGAAAAAAGAATCCAAAAATATGAAGATAGTGTAAGGAGCCTCTGGGACAACTCCAAGCATACCAACATCTGCATTATGGGGGTGCCAGAAGAAGAGAGAGAGCAATATACTAAAAACCTATTTGAAGAAAAAAATGACAGAAAATTTCCCCTCTCTGGTGAGAGAAATACACTTACAAGTCCAGGAAGCACTGAGAGTTCCAAACAAAAGGAACCCAAAGAGGACCACACCAAGACACATCATAATTAAAATGCCAAGGGGTAAAGACAGAGAGAATCTTAAAAACAGTGATATAAAAGCAGTTAGTTACCTATAAGGAGTGCCCATACAACTGTCAGCTGATTTCTCACCAGAAACTATGCAGGCCAGAAGGGAGTGGCAAGTAATATTCAAAGTGATGAATAGAAAGGACCTACAACCAAGATTACTCTACCCACCAAAGCTATAATTTAGAATTGAAGGTCACACAAACAAGAAAAAGTTAAAGGAATTCATCACCACCAACCTAGTATTATATGAAATGTTGAAGGGTATTTTTTAAGAAGAGGAAGAAAAAGAAAACTATGAACAACAAAATGGCAACAAATACATATCTATCAACAATTGAATCTAAAAATCAAAATAAAAAAATAAGAAATCTAAAGAACAGAATAAACTGGTGAATAAAATAGAATCAGAGGCATGGAAATGAAACAGACTGAGGATTCTCAGAGGGAAGGGAGTGGGGGGATGGGAAGAGATTAAACAAAGATCTTATATGCATATATGCATTATCCATGGACACAGACAATAAGGTGGTGAAGGCCTACGGTGGGGAGGGACCCAGGTAGAGGAGGGCTATGGGGAGAAAAAAGAGGGACATCTGTAATAATCTCAACAATAAATATTTTTTATTTTTTAAAAAATATATTTTATTGATTTTTTACAGAGAGGAAGGGAGAGGGCACTATTGGGTATTGAGGTCCAGCCCCAGCACGTCCAGGGGTTCCCAAAGGTGTGGACGGAGTCAGCGAAGAAGGAATGACACGGAGACTGTGTTCAGTTGATCAGCAGCGTAGCCAGGTTCTCTAGTCACGTTCTCCAGCCAGGTTCTGTCTTTATTCTCCTGTTACATCTGTATTTATATCATTTGATTTTAATCCTATCCATTCTATTCCAAAGGTTAGGGCATTTGTTATATCCATTCCAAGGTCACTACTCTATTGTTCTGTTAAGCTACAAGGAAGTAACTGAAGAGATTATCCTAAGTAAAGTTTATGTAACTTAAGCGTGATTGTTCATAGTTGAAGTGATTAACTACCCGCCTGGCACTTAGTTAAGGGATTTTACTGATTTATTCTCTTCCTTAGTCCTATTAATCCCTAATTCCAGGGAAAAAATCCCCACCTGGGGAAACAACCTTTCTCAGAGTGGTGACCTTGGTTAAAACACATAGCGCTAAGTAGGTGAGCAAACATATTAAGAACAGTATGCCGTATACGTCAGGTCCCTTGAGACATATGCTGTGCAGATGTTTCTTCCCTGCAGCGACTGTGTCAAGCATCAAGGATGGACCGGCAATTGGGGGTGAGGGCATGAGCAGGATTGGGGGGTGGGTAATGGGAGGATAAGGACACATATGTAATACCTTAATCAATAAAGAAGTTAAAAAAAAACACTAAAAAAGAAAACATACCAAAAAAAGAATAAGAAATAAGAATAAGGTAAACAGCAGCCTTTAAAGACCAACGGAGGTCTCATCCTACAGGGGTGTCCCATGGCCTTACGTGAGGATTATGAAACAACGGGGCCCATGTTTTCTTTGTTGTTTTTTTCATATCCTTGCCCAAAGATATGTTCTTAACCAATTTTAGAGAAAGAGAGAGAAGGAAAGAGAGGGAGAGAAATATCAATCGGATTGAACCTGAAACCGAAACCTAGGTATGTGCGCTGACTGACGATCGAACCCACAACCCTTTGGTGCACAGGATGACACTCCAACCAACTGAGCCACTCAATCTTAAAGTCACAATGTATTTTTTTAAAAAGAGGCTGTAAAATGAAAACTGTATGGTTATGAACACACCTCCACCTAAACACAAAAGGAGTCTTTAATGCTCTTTGTCCTTTGTATATGGTCCTACGAGCCCTAAGATGGCCTGAATCATTTTGTAGAAACATGGTCATATGCTCACTTTATTAAAGGGGTCTTTTAAAGAGTGAAGGAAAAAAAAGGTATGAAGAAAGAATATTATGGTAGCCAGCCAGCCTTCAAGATGGCCTGCAATGACCTCCACTGACTTGTACTCGTGCCTTTACTTAGTCCCTCCCCATACTATATCAGGATTACCTATGGGACCATTAAAACATAGAAAGAGTAATGGTATGTCACTCCTGAGGCTATGTCATAAAGGAGGTTATACCCTTGCTCTCACTTTTGGATTGCACACTGTGGGGAAAGGGAGCAGACATGTCATGAGCAGCCCTATGGAGAAGTAAGGGCCTCTGGCTTCCAGCCAACAGCCATGTGAGTGACCCTGCTTAGCAGCAGGTCCTCCAGCCCCAGTCAAACCTTCCGATGACTGCAGTCCCTGCTGACATTCATGAGAGACTCTGAGCTAAAACCACACAGCTCAGTCTCTCCTGGGTTCCTGACATCAGAAACTATGAAATAAGAAATGTTGTTTTGAGCTGCCAACTTGTAGGGTAATTTGTTATATGCCAAAAGATAACTAGTGCAGATTTCATTTACAAATAAAGTATTTTCACTGGTAATTATCATTCATAAGAACATCATCTCTAATTATTGTATAGGTCTTGCTCAACTGTTTTACTGAAAATTTTCAAAGCAGCTATCACCAAAAATAAAGTGATCAGACATTTAAAAGCCATTTGTATGCTGCACTTGGATTCAAGTTTCCATGAGCCAAATGGCTATTGAGGGAACTGAACCACTCTGTCCAGCTCCCCTCCACCTTAGTGCAGTTCTGTTGATTGTAAAGACAAAGGGGTGTTTGGGTCTCTCTTTGCCTCAACCAGACCTTGAAAGCAGAGATTCCACATACTGATATCCACCACAGCTTCTAGCACAGGACATAGATGATAAGCATTTAAAACACTAATTCACTTCCAAAATGATTTCTAATTTTCAGAATGTGAGCTCCATGACACAAGAGGTGCTATGTGTCTCACTCATCACGGTGTCCTCAGAGCCTCTCGGAGCTCCTGGCACAAAATAGCACGTACAAATAATG
>NW_005366214.1:2656156-2686710 GCF_000412655.1 Myotis brandtii
GGGTGGAGCTATTTAGTGCAACTATCTATTTATATAAGATTTAAATTTTGACATGGGAGCCAGGGATGAGAGGAAACTAAGACACCTGTGTTCTACAGCTTAGGACAATAGGAGATGATTTACAAATATTCAGGCTATGAAAATAAGAGAAAGGGGAACATTATTCTAAGAAAGCTAAAGAGTTAAAGAAGAACCTTAAATGTTAACTCAGTGAGAAATCCCTTTTAACCAATAGGCTACAACAGTACATAGTTCTAGGAAAAATAATAAAAGTAAGGAAATGTATTTTGTGGCCCACTGCTAGATCCTTTCTCCTTCACCCTTGGCCACAACCCCCTCCTCCTCTTCCCTGAGGAACTTGGCTATCTCAAATTATCAATCAGTATCTTTTTAATAAAGTGTTTTACAACTTTATTAGTTAGGGTAGCACTAGGTCTAAAAATAGATAAACCCAAATTCTCAGTAGCTTAACACAACAGAAATCCAATTGCAGCAGAAAGTACAGAAAGTAGGAGTGGGAGGGACTTGTTCCACACGATTATTCAGAGGCCTGGACCCAGCTGCCATGAACTCTTGACTTTCAAGGAGATCCTGGGTGTGGACAGCCTGCAGGTATAGGAAGAGGGCAAGTGGATAATAGCACAGAAGGTTGTCCTAGGCTAGGCCTGGAAGCAGCTTACATCACCTTCATCCACATTCTGCTGGCCAGAACTCAGTCATAGGGCCTCAGATATATACAAGAAGAGCTGGGAAATGTAGTTCCTGCCTAGAGAGTCATTTCCCAGCAAATAACTCTACACTATAAAGTGAGAGCATGAATCTTTGGACATCCCTACTCACAAAACTCATTCACACAAAGGTGTTAATATTTGATAAGAGCTTAAAACTCCCCAAAGAGATTTGTTAGCAGAATTCAAGACTATAAGCTCAGGGGATGACTTGGATAGAATTTTAGGCATCTGAGAACAGTATTGGGTTTCACTCATCTTTATAGCCCTCGGGCATAAATCAGTGCTGCTGCATCCTCTATATTAGGTTGTCAAAGGAACAAGGAAGAAATGTAAGGGAGAGGTTTTGAAGTGGGTAACAAGTAAACACATGCTGCTCTACTTTGACCCCAACTATAATAGAAGCAATTAGATGGCATCCCAAGTCTTAGGCTACCTAAGAAAATGTGTTCATGATTATTCCTTCATCTCCTGTAAGTGAATTTTAATATCTCCCTTTTTCAATAATTGCTAAGTTTCTAACCTCCCAGTGGTCCTGCATATTCAAGTGCATTATGATTAGGAACTGCTAATTATAGTAATGAGAAATAGGAAAGAAAAGACAAAGGGAAAAAATTCACAAATACAATACATGTGACTAAAGTGGGCCACGGCTTCTGCCAATCAACCTTTAGAGGCCCAGTGAGAAGAATGGGAAACTCAATGAGCATTCCCAAAGCTTTGACTTGCCTCACCTATTCGTGCACCGGCACTCAAAGGGCACACAGATTTTCTCTTTCCCTGGTAGTTTCTCTTTATCTAAAATCATTACAACTCATGGTGCCCAGCCAACTACTCAAATAACCACCCAGCAAATGGGAAAGAGCATGCTTCAGTGAGAGACACACTCCGACCATGCACCTCTGAAGGGATGCAGGACCGCTGCTTATGTTCTTAATCCAGAGATAAAAATTAGCTCCACACACTGCATTCCCAAGACACAAGACTCAAACCAGAGAAAGCCAGCATTCAAGGCACTTCCTAAAAGTTTGACCTAAACATGATTATTAAGAAACACAAACCTCCTAACATCATGGTAACTCAAAAACTGACTCTACATTGGCTCCAAGGTAGAGGGAATCTCAGATTGGCACTTCACTGTGCTGCTCTCAATGGGGTCCGAGAAGGACACTGGCATCCACCTCTGTGACAGGCTGCAGTATGTGGAAGCTGACCACATGCCTAGGGAAAAGGACTCCAGGGAGGAAAGCAGGGATGTGAAGGAAACAAATTCTGACCTCCTCAGAGATGATAGTCCTAAATCAAGTCCCAAATGTGGCATAACTGAGGACACCCAAAGTATTAAACTCCACAGAAGTGGGAGACCCTGGGAAAAGCCAGGGATGGCCAGTGCCAGTAGGCCAGGCAATTATCAGTTAATGCCAGGTTGTGGATGCGGGGTTAAGCTAAATATCCAGTCTGGGCAGTACATGGGAGCAAAGCTGGGTTTCAATCTCCTGTGATTGGGAGTTTTTAGGGACAGATAGATGAAAAGCAGGGTCAACCTCTCTCAGGAATTATTGGCAAAACTTCTCTCATTGGTGATACCCTTGGAGGACATGAAGAAGCCCACAAAGTCTTTAGAAGAATGCTGACCTACAGGAAAAAAATTCCGATGTCTTCAGTACTCCAGCAGTGATTAACTATTATAATACCAGGCTCCTACTCCCCCTCCCCCCGGCTGGCAGCTAGCAAAAAATCAATTTTACTTGCCAAAGCTTTTGAGTTGATCTAAACAACTACAGCAAGGACCTGGCTGGGGTAAAGGCTAGCAAATGTTTCTACAATCCTATATAATAAAAGGGTAATATACAAATCAACCAAACAGCAGAACGACCAGTCGCTATGACGCACACTGACTACCAGGGGGCAGATGCTCAACGCAGGAGCTGCCCCCTGGTAGTCTGGGCGCTCCCATAGGGGGAGCTCCACTCAGCCAGAAGCCCAGAAGCCGGTCTCATGGCTGGCGAGCGCAGCGGCGATGATGGGAGCTTCCCCCTCCTCCACAGCAGCACTAAGGATGTCCGACTGCCTACAGGGAGCAGGGCTAAGCCATAAGTTGGACATCCCCTGAGGGTTCTAGGACTGCGAGAGGGCACAGGTCAGGCTGAGGGACGCCCACTCCCCCCGAGTGTATGAATCTCATGCACTGGGCCTCTAGTTACCTATAATTTACTTCCTATGCTCTTAATCCACTCATTTAACAGTTTCCATCCAACTAAAAATATATGGACATGTAGTAAATTTTTATTTAGTACCTACTCCATGCTGGGCATGCTCTAAGCACTAAGGATGTGTTAGTCAAATAGGTAGAGTCACTGCTTTTGCAGAGCTTCCATGATAGTAAGAAGAAATCCCAATCTACCTCTGCTTCATTCCTAATGAAGAAAGCACAGCTCCTCTCTTTTCTTCATAATTTACTGTCTCATGGAGAGAGCAAGTGGCACAAAGATGAGTATGGTGTGACTTACAGTCCAGTGGGGGACCATATAGCCAGACGTTATGGGTTTATGTGTGTCCTCACCCTCAAAAAGACATGCTAATGTCTTAGACCACACACTCAAAAAAGGTGACCATATAGCCAGACGTTATGGGTTTACGTGTGTCCTCACCCTCAAAAAGACATGCTAATGTCTTAACCTCAGTACCTCGAAATGTGACCACTTGCTTTCAGAACAGAGGCAACAACAAGAAAATGGCAGAAAGCTGGAGGATGTCTGTCACTCACTGCCCGGCTACCAAAACCATCGTGACATTGGAGCCAGCTGCTTCTCTCCCTCTGAGAAACGCGAAGCCTCATTGTATACCCTGTATTCAACAGACATGTGCTGTGGGACAACAGAAGTTATAACATGACCTAGATTTCCTACCTACACCAATCACTGCATTAATCCTTTTTTCATTTTGTGGACACCAAAAAAAAAAAAAAAGGGTGATTGGGAGTTTTTAGGGACAGATAGATGAAAAGCAGGGTCAACCTCTCTCAGGAATTATTGGCAAAACTTCTCTCATTGGTGATACCCTTGGGGGACATGAAGAAGCCCACAAAGTCTTCAGAAGAATGCTGATCTACAGGAAAAAAATTCCGGCATCTTCAGTACTCCAGCAGTGATTACCTATTATAATACCAGGCTCCTACCTGCTCCCCATGGCTGGCAGCTAGCAAAAAGTCAATTTTACTTGCCAAAGCTTGTGAGTTGATCTAAACGACTACAGCAAGGACCTGGCTGGGGTAAAGGCTAGCAAATGTTTCTACAATCCTATATAATAAAAGGGTAATATACAAATCAACCAAACAGCAGAACGACCAGTCGCTATGACGCACACTGACTACCAGGGGGCAGATGCTCAACGCAGGAGCTGCCCCCTGGTAGTCTGGGCGCTCCCATAGGGGGAGCTCCACTCAGCCAGAAGCCCAGAAGCCGGTCTCATGGCTGGGGAGCGCAGCGGGGATGGCAGGAGCCTCTCCCGCCCCCGAGGCAGCACTAAGGATGTCCGCCAAGGGGTCCCGGACTGTGAGAGGGCACAGGCTCGGCTGAGGGACCTGCGCCCCGCCCCCCCAGTGCACAAACGTTATGCACTGGGCCTCTAGTTTCAAAATAAAAAGAAAAGTTAACATTTCCAAATGCTTGAACATGTTTCCTGTTTAAACCTGGAAGCGAGCTGGCACTCATCCCCGCTCTTCCTCCCGGGCAGTGGCGGGCGCACCCCCAGCCGCCGCCTCCTGTGCGTGTTTTGCAGACAGAGTCCACGTGGGGCCCGGGCAGCTGTACCAGGACCTGCAGAACCTGCTCCATGACCTCAACGTGGTGGGGCAGATCGCGCAGCTCGTCGGGGACCTGCGGGGGCACTACCAGGTGAGGCCGGCCGCCGGCCCTGGGCTCTGTCTGCCTCCGGCAAAGATGAGTATGGTGTGAACTTACAGTCAGTGGGGGACCATATAGCCAGACGTTATGGGTTTATGTGTGTCCTCACCCTCAAAAAGACATGCTAATGTCTTAACCTCAGTACCTCAAAATGTGACCACTTGCTTTCAGAACAGAGGCAACAACAAGAAAATGGCAGAAAGCTGGAGGATGTCTGTCACTCACTGCCCGGCTACCAAAACCATCGTGACATTGGAGCCAGCTGCTTCTCTTCCTCTGAGAAACGCGAAGCCTCATTGTATACCCTGTATTCAACAGACATGTGCTGTGGGACAACAGAAGTTATAACATGACCTAGATTTCCTACCTACACCAATCACTGCATTAATCCTTTTTTCATTTTGTGGACACCAAAAAAAAAAAAAAAGGAGTGCTGTTTCCAGAAATGAGTTCTCTCTTCTGAACACTATTCCACGCTGGGAGATTCATGGACTCTGGTTTCCCTCATCAGTACCTGGTGTTAAGAACAAAGGAATCTTCTCAGATCAGATCAGCCTATCTCTGCTCTGTGCCCAATTGTTCCCCAGGGCTTTGTTCAGCTAAGATCAGGTTTCCAACCAACAGGCTGTCCACACCACCGAGCCCGAGACCATTCTAACGTCAAATCTACATTTCCACCACAATCAGTGTTCTGATGCTTTCAAGTTCACTTCCTGTGAGCACAGTTGCAATATTCTTGATGCTATGTTTGACGTGAAGACATTCTTTCCCTTACTGATGCTTCTGTACCTTTCAAATGTATTCACTCAACCAGTCCACACAGTACTTTGCATGTGTTAGAACTAAAGGTAGGCAGATTGCTACATCCCTGGAGGGAAGTGAATGTTACTCATTTTGCATCCCATGCCTAGCAGCGCACCTGGCACATGATAAAAGGCCCAGAAAAGTTTCCTTGTCAAAGGAAAGGTTTGCTTCACTAACAGATATATGCAAAGTAGATTACAACAGTCTATCATAAGGTCCTACCCAAATCTCAAGTCTTAGGGTATATGGAGTGGGCAGAACACCAAAGTCATACTGCCTGCCCCAAAATCCTAGCTGCACCCCTTCTGACCATGTGGCCTTAGACTAACTAAGGCACCTTTGAACGCCTTAATTCTCTCTGTGGAATGGAATTAGAATACCTGCCTCACAAAGTCATGAAAAGAATTAAATGAGAATGCTTGAAAATCATTCAGTATAATACCTAGCTCATAGTATTTAATAGATGTGACTACACCTGGTATAAATTTTACAAATCATAAACTCTGGTGCATAAGAAATATAACTTTATTTCCCATAACTTAGCTTAATTTCTGACTTATAGCCCCTATCCTGCCTGACATGAAAAATAAAACTCAGTAAAATAGAAAAATGTTCCCCTTTGTCCCACCCCTCTCTGAAGTTGTCCTTAAGTTCCAGACAAGGCCATGCTGGCGGTGGTGAGAATTCGGGCTATGGCCTCCTTTGCAGGATATAACTCACCCTTCTAATCCTTCACACAGGAAATGAGCAGTGATTTCTCGGATGGCTCCCCACTGATCTAGTGAGGTGTTGGCACAGCATGGGCAGAGACTGTCCATGTAACATCTTCCCAACACATATCCTCCTGTGCTACCTGAAGACTCTTTCAGGTCTCGGGTGCACACTCTCATATGGTGTCATGCCCCATTGGGGAGAGCCATAGAGAACCTGCAGAGATTGCCAAGGATTTCTGCAGCCTAGACACACCTAGCAACTGGCTCTACTATACAACGGTACCGTGACAGCAACAGAAATTCCTCCGTGACACCCATCTCATGAATCCACCCAGGACACCGGACTGGATCCTCTCCCCTATCATTTCCCCAATCAAAGTGGGGAACAGTAATTGAGTCCCTGTAACCACAGGACTCACCCTGAAGTGGGAATCAAGAACAGGATACAAACAAGGTGGGGGATGGAGGAGAGAGGACAGGGGAGGTGGGAGGAAGAAAAGAAAGGAGAAAGGAGGGGAAGAAAAGGAGGGTGAAAGACCAGAAAGCAGGGGAGGAGAGGAAGAGAAGAGGCAGAAGGGGGAGTTCCCTCTTACTTCTTCCCCCCCACTCCTCTCTTTCCCTGGTCAGAAGGTCTTTCCTCCAAAGAAGAGGAGAGGTGAGAGGGGATGAGAAGGGAAGGTCAAGGAGGAACTCAGAGAGGACTGTTCTGACTCCTCACATTTACTTTCTCAACCCTTGTTTCACTCTTCTATTCTGCATTTAGAAGCTAAGAATTGCCACGTTTTCTGCAATTTGCTTCTGACAACTCCCCTGGGGGTACATGGTGACTAGGAGTGGTTAGAGAACAGATGAATCCAATCATTAAGACAAAAGCATCATAAATGGGACTTAAGCCCAGATGTTGAAAACTTCTCTGATGGGAGTACCTACAGGAAAGCCCCCTGTGCAACAAGTACAGCCCCAGAGATGGAGGCTCACACTGTTAGGAAAGCCTGCCAGGCCTTAGCAGGCGAGAAGCCTTAACGCTCGCTCCAAGGCGCAGGGGTTCAGGATGACGGACAAGCTTTGGCCCAGTCCAAGTGTGCCTCTGGGTTTCAAGTGGCTTTTATTTTGCCTTTTTCTTCCAGATGGTTCCCGCCCGCCTCCCTTATTTTGTCAATACTGAGATTTCTTTCGAAGTTTCTTGACTTGGGAAGCAGATCAGCTGTGTGACTCTCTTGCTGCGCACTCGCTCCCTCAATCACACATTCCAGGGCTGTTGTTAGCTGCTATTTATTTTTCATCTACAGATGGCTTCATAAAAGCCATTCTCCTTATTTGCAAAAAAAGTCCAAGTGGTAGCTGGGTACGCATTTAAGATGCAAATCAGGTTATGCAGGTGGCACAAAATAACAGCAGCTTGAAGAGCTGCGATGGGAGGTGGGACTGACACAAACACCACACACAGCGCCGCGTGATGAAAGCGCACCTTCTCTGCCTGCTTCCTTCAGATCAACGCCTCCGCCATGGGGTTGTTCCGCTCTTACCTGGAGACAAAAAGAATTCTAAACAGAATGCTCTCCCTTACATTCCTCTTCCTGGTACATCCACATCCTAGACCGGGGTCAGCAAATGTTTTCTGGTGAGGGTCCAAGAGTAAGTATTTTCGGTTTTGCAGGCCACACAGTCTCTGTTGCAACTATTGGACTCTGCCAGTGTAGTGGGAAAGCAGCCAACAGCAGCCATGGCTGTGTTCCAATAAAACTTTATAGATGCCGACATCTGAATTGCACGTAATGTTCACATGTCATGAAATATTATTCTTTTCATTTTGTTCTAACCATTTGAGACTGCAAAAACTATTCTTTGCTCCTAAGCCCTACAAAGCAGGCAGTGGACTGGGGTTGGCCCACAGGCCATAGTTTGTTACTTCTGACTAAGATCATCACTGTCTAATAGGATACATCTCAATTCTAACAAATTAATTCTGGTCCCAAGTAATACATGAAAGGAAACTTTATTAATTCATCTCTTTTTTGATATACGATCAAAGAGAAGGGGGCTAAAGTTTACATATTTCTTTTATAGAAATAATGCAAAAGTATAAGATGACCACAAACTGTGAAAAATGTTTTCAAGTACAAAGTCTATAAGTGGAGATGCATTCTTATTTATTCATTAAAAGTGTGACAGGGTCCCTCTGGGCAGTATTTTATTGGCCTATGTTGAATGGACCTGCATTACAGTCAAAGAAATTGTATTTCTTTGTATAGTCTATAGCCCAGAATTTTCATGTGTTCATTCTAGCCTGCCACCACCACCTACTGTCAGTTTGAATTGGTAAGTTGCCCATATACAAGAATTTTGTACCAGAACAACTGTTAAGGACATGTTGCTCATGGTTGACAACATATTTGAGCCCTCACTGGTCACCTTTGTGCTATGATTTCTGAGATGTAGCTTAAGAAACCTCCTCCCAGCATCCTTCCCACAAAAAAAGGGAGGGGGTATGTATGTGAGGTGGGGGGGAGGGAGGATTCCTGCTTCACATTTGAATTTCCTCATTTTTTCCATGAGTGATGAGTTGATTTGAGGATTTCCGAAATAAAAAAATAAAATAAAATTTGGAGGGTGCTGTATTGTACTGGGTGCTGGAAATGGAAATGCAGAGATGAAGCAGGGAAGTATAAAACTTGCCTTACATTTGAGGACTCAAGGACAAGGGAATTTGTGCCTCATTTGAGCCTGTAGGCCTTATAGGAAGACCTCTAGTCCAGCTTGGTCCCCACAAGTACCAGGACAAGAAGTCTGAGCTCAACCTCACAAGAAGGAGGCAGCATGAAGCCAGAGAACATTCTTATTGGTATTTGTCCACCCCAGCCCCTACAAGTCCAAACATGGCTCAGAAGAGGCCAGCCCAGACTCAGAGGTGTGCAAGGACGGAGGCCAGGGAACAAACTGAAGTCAAAACAAGGTACCTCCATGTGGATGGACGATAATTATGAACCACACAGCCCTGCATCCACTGTAGGGTCAGATGTAAACCCCAGATTGTTAGCTCATCCTCTGAGGAAAAGAAAAGTGGTTGAAAGGGGAGTTTTCCAAATTAACCATTTACCTAAAAATCCAAAAGAGAATAAATTTACCTTGAAATTGACAAGATTAGATATTTTCTGAAATTAGGAGAAACTGGAGTTCAAAATCCAAAGTAAGAGTAGAAGCAAAACAAAAGTAAGAGTAAAAATCATAGTAATACAGTAGCAATAATATAGTCATAGCAATAATACAATAGTAATAGTCAGAGTAACAGCAGAAGTAATACCGTAGTATATAGCAGCAATAGTACACTAGTAGGTAGTGGTGGTGGTAATAATAGAACTACTAAATAGCAGCTAACATTTATTGAGTACTTTCTATTTGCCAGGTTTTGTTCTAAGTATTTTACATAACAGTACTCATTTAATCCCTACAACAAGTCTATGAGACAGGTATTTATCCCCATTTTACAGATAAGAAAACTGAGACACAAGAAAAAGATAAAAGCTTGAACAAAGACTCAATGAATATTTGTTGAGTAGATGAATGGGTTTTTATGAAATCAGACATAAAGAGAACGTGGTTCTGACATCAAATCAGAAGGATGTGAGCATCCCAACGTTGCTGACAAAGCTTCTTGGAGCTCTGGCTTTGGAAACCAAAGTTAAAAAAAAAAAAAAAGAGGAAGGAAGGAAGGAAGGAAGGAAGGAAGGAAGCAAGGAAGGAAGGAAGGAAGGAAGGAAGGGAGGAAGGAAGGAAAAAACCTTTAAAATATTATTAAGACAACAGATAAGGATAGGTAACCATCACAGGCTAACTTGCTATCAACTCTCCTTTTCTATCTTATCATTTCCTGCGTCCCCCACATAAGTTCACAATGGATTCCTTTCTTTTTCCTCTGACATAATGTTATCAGTCCTATCAACTTCCAAAATGAAGCTTCTAAAGCCAGTGTTTTTCCTGCTATTCTGCACTGGGAGCAGTGGGCAAGGCTGAGGAGGGAGAAGCCAGCAGGGAGGAGATGTCTTTAGGTCCAGATGGGCCTGTGATTGAAAGATTATTGGAACCCACAGCTACTCTTGCCCCCCTCTCAGCCATGGCCCCATTTCTTTAGTGATTTAAGACCCTGTCATCGGATTGCTTTTTCTCTATGCCAAAGTCCTTAGCAGCATATATTTACTGTATAATGAAAATGATTTTAAATTTTTTAAAAAAGGGTGTTTCCTACTCAGCCACAGGGAAGGTTATCAGTCCCAAACAGGGAATGAAGGAAGGAAATCTTCCCTGTGCACAGAATCTGGGCCTCCCTTTCCCAGAGAAGACAAACACTGGGCCCTGGATGATCACGCCACCTAGCGGCATACGCGTTCTTCTGTGCACCTCCCTCCGTCTGAAATGAGGGTGCCCAGCTATCAGTTAAATTATTCCATCTCACAGCCTATGAATTTCAATAAATATACCATCTGTTCACCTTCTGTGTGGGAGTTCAATCATCTTCCTGGCAGCCGTATTCTTCTACAGCAATTACCTATGTCTTTATTACCCCTCATTGCACTGCAGCAGCATTCTGCAAAGGTGACGAGTTCTAAACCACGGTCTCTGTACTCAGGACAGTCTCTATGGTTGGAACACAGAAAAATATCTACACTTAACTGCCTGTTGGGGGTGGGGGATGGGGAGGGAGCAAAACCTTATGAAATGAGCAGGCTTCCCTTGAGCCATCGCACAGAGCTGAGGAGCCTTCTTTCCAAGCTGCTCAGGTCTTGTCTTGATCTGTTGAAGTAACAAGACTGGCCAAAGGGAGAGAGGAGCCTCCGGCTGACAGACATGCAATCAGGCATGTGGGATCCAACTCCAGCTCCGCCACTAACCCACTGAGTGATGGTGTGCACAGCCAAGTATCCTCTCTGGACCTCAGTGTCCTCTCCTGTAAGCTGAGGAGGTTGGAATGAGTGACCACAGAGCGAACCTCCCGTGGGCTCTGAAACTGTCAGATTCTAGTGGCTGGAGAACTAGAGCATACGGCGCAGCCCACGCCCAGATGCACCACTGAGTCGTTGAGCTCCATTGAGTTGCTAAGTAAAATTACAGCTAGAAAAAAACCTCACACCCACCAAAGTGATTTGAATGCTTTTTTTTAAATTTAGATATAATTGGCATGTAACTTCGTATGTTTTCGTTTCAGGTGTGTGCTTTTTACATTTGGGTTATTATTAATGATATTTTCTTGCGTGCTATATGAGAAAAGGAAGCAAAGGCTTCAAGAGGCTAATTTCTTCACAATCACCCCTAGAAAATGGGGAAGCTGGAGGTTAACTTATGCCATTTAGTTCTGAAGTCCAAGCTCTTAAATACAGTGCCCTATCAGAAGGCTTCATGGAAAAAAAAAACACCATAATTTTAGGACAAGGTGTTGATCCAAAGAAAGAATGGAAGTCCAGCCGGTGTTGCTCAGTGGTTGAGCATCAACCTATGAATCAGGTGATTACGGTTTGATTCCTGGTCAGGGCACATGCTCAAGTTGCAGGCTTGACCTCCAGTAGGGGGCATGCAGGAGGCAGCCAATCAGTGATTCTCTTCTCACTGTTGATGTTTCTCTCTCTCTTTCTCTCTCCCTTCCTCTCTGAAATCAATAAAAATATTTTTTAAAAGAAAGAATGGAAGGCATTCCAGAGGAAAGCACATTAATATCTCATAAATACCAAGTATTAACTTTACATTGGTTCCTTTCAATCACATATCTAAACAAACTGACTATGGCCCAGACATTGCTATGCATCCCTCAAACCCCATTCATTTCCCCTCTGGGTGAATAAGAACACTATATTACCAGCATCCCTTGCAGCTGGAGTGGGAACAAGGGATTGGGTTCTGACCAATGGGAAATGGGCAGAAACTCTGTATACCATCTGAGTGTGGCCATAAGACCCTGTGTGTTCTACACTCTTTCCCTCCTGCTCATGCAGCTGGAAGTGGAGGTCTCGGCACAGCGGCACCACGTGATACAAAAGCCTCAGTCCCTGTGCTGTCCCTTCAGGAAGCCTTACAGAGAAGGCTGCTCCACCTGCATTGGACTGTGGAGATGGGGAAATTAACACTGAAAACAAATCTTTATTTGGGGATTATTACTGCTTTTTAAATTTGGTTGATTATTGACATTTTCTTGTAGAAAAGTAGTCAGTAGACCACTAATCAGTAGACTGGACAATGGGAATAGTAATGGCACCTTATTTTTTGCCTGTCCAGTATCCAGTACCCTTTCTTCTGAATCCAATCCCCAATTCCCCTTCTCTAGCACCTTGATTTTCCTGAACTTCAATCGACATGGTTCAGAAAGTGAAACCACCACCCATTCGCAGCTCCAAGATCTGTCAGCATATCCCAGCCCTACATCAGCCAAATGAGAGGATATGTGGGGACTTTCTGCTGAAACTAATGGGAAAGAGACACTCCCTTTCCTCTGGGAAGTCTAAGGTGATGAAGTCTGGAGCTATAGGGAGGTTCACCACAGAAGAAAGCCTGCCCTGGAATCAAGTTATCATGTGGGACAACAGAACTATGAGAGGGGCAGGGAGCAGGGAAAAAGAGGAGAGAGAGAGAAAGAGAGAGAGAGAGAGAGAGAGAGAGAGAGAGAGAGAGAGAGAGAGAGCGCAGGAGGCAAAGAAGGGTGGCCAAGGATGGAGGGAACAGAGCAGGGCAAAGAGAGGAAGGGGGTGAGGTGGGAAGGATAGAGGGATGGACAGAAGGAGCAGAGGGAGAGAAGGTAGTAGGGGGGAGAGTGAAAGGAAGAAGGAGAGAGAGAGGGATCAGAGGGAGAAATTGTTAGGGACCAGAGAGATCAGGCACAGGGAGCATGGGAAGGAGGAGGATGGAGTGGGGAGACGGCAGAGTCTGAGAGAGAAGGTAAGGGAAAGGAGAGGAAGAAAAGAGAAAGGGAGAAAGAGGAGAGTGTTAATGGTTGGGGGTGGGGGCTAAGGAGAAGGAGCAGAGGTGCAGAAAGAGAGGCAGGGAAAAAGAAAGGGGAGGAAGAAAAAGGAAGGGAAGGAGAGAGGGAAGGAAGTGAGATCCTTATTTGAGTCTCTGGGTCCAGTCATACCTAGTCAGCCTTACCCCTGGATTTCTCTGTTATGTAAATTACATTCTCTTTCCCATTTATACATTTTAATGGGGATCCTGCCACCTGCTAGAGAGATTTATTTTTCATATTTTCCAAAACAACCTTAAGAATAGATGAAAGCAAGTTATAAGTATCAAAACATGGACACATGATTACATAATACATTCAACAAAAATTAATTGATGACCTTCTACCAAAATGAGAATTTTCATTATGTAAAGCGGCTCTATCAACTTATCCTTTCAGTCTTTCCCATTTGGCTTCTTCAGTCCTCTTTTAGCCTGAGATTACATTCTATTATGATTTCTGCCTGGATTCCTTTCTCTCTCTTTCTCTCCTTGAATCTTGCTCCCTATTCTAATAAGTTATTCTGTCTTTTTTTTTTAATCTTTAAATTCTTTATCAGTTAAGGAATTACAAATGTGTCCTCATTCCCCCCCCCCATTAACCCCCATCCTGTTATAATTTTTATATTGGGTTTACCTGCCAGAATGAAAACAGAGAGGAGGAACCTGAAAATGACTGGTATTAGTACTTATAGGAATTGGGACCTAGGATGGAATGTGAAATGTATTAAATTTATTAGGTGAGACATCATGGGACAAGTCTGTGCCAATAATTTTTTTGAGAATTCAGACAATAACGCAAATAATTTGGGTTAAAATATTTTTTTACCTAAATTATCTAAGTATTTTGTTGCAAAAGCAAGAGTTGCTTCTTTTTTACTGCAGCGTAGTATTCCATTGTGTAGATGTACCACGGTTTTTTAATCCACTCATCTGCTGATGGGCACTTAGGCTGAAGTTGTTCTGTCTTTATGGCCTCTTCCTGGTGCAACTTTCCTTGTGTCTATCTTTCATATAATGGTTTCGACATGTGTAAGGGTCCCAGGTGTCAGTCCCTTCAGGCCCAGATGTACTCTCAGCACTGCAGTGGCAGCTACTGGGGCTTGAACTTGACCTCACAGGCTGCCAGCTCAAGCTGCTGCCACCCAGATCACCCAACGGAGTCAACAGTGAGCTGACACCCCTTGTTCTCAATCTCCCAACATCACATTCTCAAGAGCAGAAGCAAGGGACAACTGGGTTGAAATGCAAGTCAATGCTCCAATTTTCAAGGGCCAAAAGAAGGGGGTGAAAATGATGTGCTTGGCACAAATTGCAAATGCAAGAGAGACAGACACAGAGACACAGAGAGAGATTGAGTGTGTGTGCCCAGCGGCACATATCCTGAAAGGAGGGAGTAAAAGGTAAATCAAAGGACCCAGCTCTCAAATCTCATCAGGAAGTAAAACACCCTGGCTTTCTGTAGAGCCAGAAGAAAAATAATTAGTGGAATTTTAAAAAGCAAGAGAAGAAAAGTACCTTAGCTGAAGCCAAGGGAGCAGTTTTACAAGTTGGCAAACATCACCTTCTCTCTGAAGCAGAGTTGCCAACAGGGAGTCCCTGCACACTGGGACTTATTTATTTTCCCAGCACATTTCATATCCATTCGAGCAAAATTATATATATATGAATATGACATTTGGGCACAAGGTCTTGTTCAAAGAGAAAAGTCAACCCAGCCAAGCTCATTTTCCTCATTCATAGCCACCACCCCACCCACCTGCCTCCAACCCTCTACCATTCACTCCCACAACACAGCCAGGAAACTGTTCAGTACATCCCAGGGGACGGGTGCTTTTTCTGCTACTCATATGCATAATTTACTCATATACACACTTCCTGTCAACAGTGGCCTCAGTTTTTCATGTATCAATGAATTTCAAGGCTCTATAAAAATCTGGATCCAGATAAAAGAACACTATAGAGGGAAAAAACTCAGTGTTTTTTCTAAAAAGAAATAAAAATTATATTTCTATAGAAGGTTAAGTTTCTGTTTGTTGTTTCGGGGTGTTATTAATAAAATACTCCTGATAGATTGAAGACCACCTAACTCCTGCCTTCCTCTGGAGCTCCACACTCAGGGACCCAAGGGACAAATGCAGCCCCTCCACGTTGGACAGGACAGTGAGATTGAATCCTTGCTCCCTTTCTCAAGGTGTGAAATAGGCAACTTGAAAAGAAACTCAAAGCACCTTCTCTCTCATTTTCTGCCTCGCATCCACAGTTCTGGGACCTGCCCAGGCCCCTCCTTTTATCCAGGGCAGCAGTCCTCCCTCTAAACCCCCAACCCAAATTACCCACAGCCACCAGGGCCCCAGACCCATCTATACTTCCACCAGACATATCCACCCAGTCTTGTCATGTATGAAACTGAAGGTGAGAGGAGAGGGAAAACTCACCCAAAGTAGAGCAATAGCCTACCTCTTCTTGGTCTTTCTCCACTTGTAAACGGGTTGCCTTCCTTCCCCAAGGGCTGGTCTGAGCAGTATGTCCCTGGTGGCTGCAAACCCCTTTTTCTCTGCAGTGGCTATCAGAACCTCTCCTTGGACCTCCTAGGGTTGTGTGTGATCCTAATGCAGGGGTGGGCAAACTTTTTGACTCGAGGGCCACAATGGGTTCTTAAACTGGACCGGAGGGCCAGAACAAAAGCATGGATGGAGTGTTTGTGTGAACTAATATAAATTCAAAGTAAACATCATTACATAAAAGGGTACGGTCTTTTTTTTTTTTAGTTTTATTCATTTCAAACGGGCCGGATCTGGCCCGCAGGCCGTAGTTTGCCCACGGCTGTGACCTAATGCCTTGTCCCAAAGCTGGCAGGAACTCAAATGTGAGAGATTGCAAGATGTGATGTTATACAGAGAGTTACCAGCTTTATCGCCATCATTGTAGCTTTTTAGGAAAAAATAGTTTGAAATAAGTTATACCTATTAAGAATTACGTGGGATATAAAACTGAAAGCAACAAACAAGAAAAAAAACCTCACAGACACAGACAACAGTATGATGGTTACCAGAGGGTAAGGGGTGGGGGGAAGGTAGAAAAGGGTAAAGGAGGTCAAATATATAGTAACAGAAGGAGATATGATTTTGGGTAGTAAACACACAATGCAATATACAGATGACGTATCATAGAACTGTACACTTGAAACCTATATAATCTTATTAACCAATGTCATCTCAATAACTGTAATAAAAAATTTAAAAGACACCATAAAATATGGATTTGATTTTATTTCCAAATACCTGCTTGCTTTGTCAAGCCTCGATTGACCATGAATAAACATTAACCTGACTATACTGGTAAGTGCAAGGATTCATCTATCCACAGATGTTAATACCAGGCCGAATTTACCTCCGGTGTCCCCTGAAAGACCAAAAGATAACTTTGGGCCATTCCCCAGTAACATCAACAATAATAGTAATTTTATATCCATCACTACCTGCCAAGCATTTTACATAAATAAATTTAACTAAAAAAAAAACAAAAACAAAAACCACTCCGTAGAAGGTACTATTATCTTCCCTCATTTTATAGATAAAGAAATGAAGGTAAAGAGTAGGTGAGTTACGCACCCAAGCTCATATAACCAACCGAGTCAAGTTTGAATCCAGATCTCTGGTTGTGCCCTCACCTCCTTGTGTCCATTTAAATTTAAGATATGGTATCTTGTTACACAATATTAGGCAGATAATGCATGTTTTATGCCACTTTCTGAAATAGCACCTAAGAAGAAAAGAAAGCTGGGTGTGACCCAATCAAAGAAACCAGTAGAGATTACTTTGCTCAGATCTTTCATGGGAGAAATCATTCCATTATGTTTATGGCCCTGTGTCAAAAGAAGACAGCTTGACTTTATTTCCTGGAGTCCTCTGGTTTTTAGTGGGTCCCAAGTGAGAAATCTGCTGGAGACTTTTCAATGTAGCACAAAGTCGCCAATCACTGTTATTGACTTTCTGCCCTACAAACAGTGGGAAGAGTGACTTCATCCCCCAATCAGCATAACAGATCTTGACACTGAATGAGCAAAAGCCTTTTGCACTCCAGAAAAGCAATTATTTTCTGGAAAAAAACCCAGCCAACTTCTTAGGCATAATAAACCCACCTATTAATCTTGTCCTGCCACTCTTGTTAATTCTGAAAAGCAGTCACGCCTTGTTGCTCTCAAATTTTAGAACTATGCACATCATCAGCAACAAAGGACTCTTCAACTTTGTCCTTCAATTGGTCAAGCTTTTCTGCGAGCAGCTACTTAGGCACCAACGATGGAGAAGAGAAGCTATTTAATTATCACTTTAATTAGGGTATCTAAATATCACTGAAAGCACTTTAAAGAACCCTTTACAATATGCACTTCCTTAACTAGTTGAAAATCTATGTCTAATAAAGTAAGGAAAGCAATAATAAATTGACTGTGACTCACTAGCACTACTCAGTATTAATGTAGGGAGCCTGAGGAGTTCTATTTCCGATGTTTTTACAAGACAGCTGTGGGTGAATGAACTGCCAGGTGGTGCATCAACCCCAGATCACTAGTTCTGCTTATACATTTCCTTCCAACGACTGTGCCAATCTGCCCTGTTACTGAAAAAGCATCTACAGACTGCAGTTTGAAGAAGGGGTAGGTGCAGAAAGAGAAAAGCACCTGGTAGGACAATAGTTGTCAAAGACACAATAGTTGTATGGAAATTCAAAGGCTGCTTCAAAAATCTGGAAAAATGGTGGTATTGAAATTAAATACAAATTACTGATCAGGTCATTGGTATTTGATAGTGCAGTCCTGCACTGTCTTGCTTACCCTATGTTAATTCTGTTTTTATATTCTGGGGAGTAGTATATGGCACAATGTGTACCATATGGAAGCGATTTAATTATACTAGTATTTTTTAAAGGACCACTGTAGCTATCATGTTGAGAACCAATTGGAGAGAAGCAATATCAGAGTTTAGAACAGTTTAGAACAAAAACAGTTCAGAAGCTACTGCAGTAACGACATGGTGACATACCAGAAGGATGAAAGTGGAAATAGAGGGAAATGAATGTATTCGGGAAAGATATAGGCAGATATTAGTGATGCATTGGATGCGGGGATGAGAAAGAAGGAGGTAAGGTTTCTGGTTTACTGTGTGGTAGTGGTGTATAATGAAATAGAGAACACTAGCAAAGGAAGGAGTTTGTGGACAAAGATGATAAACACATTTTGGATCTGTTAAATTTGAGGTGCCAGCAAGACATTCAAGTAGACATGAGACAAATGTGATTGGATGTGCATTGTAATCCCTAAGGCCCAGACAACAAATATTTGTCCATCTAGATGCTGGGGATGGAGCCGTGAAAACGTTAGGCATTACCCCTGCCCTTGTGGAACTCGGAGTCTAGGTGAAGAGAAGGGCATTAAACAAGTAATCACCTAAATGAATAATAAATGGAAGCCATGAAAAGGACATATTTCAAGATGGGTTTGGGCCAATGACATCAAATGATGCTAAGAGACAGAAATGGATGCTATTGTGTTTGATAACAATGGAGGTCACTCTAATCTTGACAAGAGCTGTTTCCGTAGAATACCAAAGACAGAAGCCAGATCCCAGTGAGTTGAAAAGAAACCGTAAAGTGAGGAAGTAGAGACAGTGACTACAGAACATTTTTTCAAAAGGTTTCCTTGAGAAGGGGAGCAGCAAAATGGAGCAGTGACTAGAAAGAGGACATTGGTAAAGGAAGGGCTATTTAAGATGGATGATTTTAAAGCATATTTGTATGTTACTGGGAATATTCCAGCAGAGAGGTAGAAAGTGATATGCTAGAGAGAGGGGACTCTGCATGAGCCAAGTCAAAAAATATTAAAAGCACAAGGGCTAGTCTTTGAAGAGGTAGTGATGGAAGAGAACATGAGGGGTAAGGGGGGTTCCATTTCCTGACCTGGGTACTAGTTAAATAAGTGTGTTCATGTTGTTAAAATGTATCAAGAGGTAAATTTGTGTGCTCTTTCCTATGTCTATACTATATGTCAATTAAATATAGTTTTTTAAAGCAGAAGGATTGAAAAGGAGGAAAGAAAAAACATCTTTTTTTGTAAGTGACAGTACTGTCTGCATAGAAAACCCTGACAAATTTATAAACTACTAGAGGCCCTGTGTGGGGCCCCTCAGCCTGGCCTGTGGGGATCGGGCGGAAACCAGCTCTCTGACATCCCCCAAGGGGTCCCAGATTGCAAGAGGTCGGTTCTCAGGTGACGCACCCCTGAACTGGGCTTCCTCTCTCTAATTCCAGGTGCGTCACCCGAGAACCACAGCTGCCAAGTCACTGCAGCTCAGCAGCTCCTCTGTTGATCATCTGCCCCCTGGTGGTCAGTGTGCGTCATAGCTACCAGTTAGAGTGTCAGCCCCCTGGTGGTCATTGTGTGTCATAGCTACCAGTTGGAGTGTCAGCCCCCTGGTGGTCATTGTGTATCATAGCTACCAGTTGGATGGTCAAACGGTCGGACAGTCACTTAGGCTTTTATATATATAGATTATAAACAAAAGGAAATTTTAGCAAAGTGACTGCATATAAGAAAAATGTCCTGTGTCAAAGGCTCTGTGTCACAATAAAAAAATATGAGACATAATTTTAAATGCACTGAACTATTGTTGTAGTTCAATAGAAATGAGAACTATATGAAATCTTGTAAGAAATAAACAAGATATAGGTTCAACTTGGATACAGAAAATTGTGCCATTTTATTGAAAGATATTAAAGGAAAAGCAAATAGAGCACTACACATGTTAACAAATAGGGAGATTTGATGTTGTGATGATGTGAATTCTCTCCCAAACTGGTGTAGAGTCTCAATGAAACTCCAACCAAAACCTCAACAGGGTTTTGTGGAACTTTATAAACTGAGCTAAAATGCACATGAAATAGTTAAGGACCAAGAAGAGCCAATACACTTCTAAAAAAGAAGGGAGCACTTGCCCAGCCATGATTCAGGACTTATTATAAAGCTAGGTTAACTACGAGTAGAGTAACTAGGACAGTAGGACAGTGTGATAGCAGCATCAACACACTGATCTGAAGAGCCAGCCTAGAGACAGACCACCCACTAGGGAACTGTGTTATATGTGTCATCCAAACTGGGGCTCTGTAAGGGGATCTATGTATCCATAATTATGTCAGGCCAACAAATGTAAACCATTATTGAACTGGGCCAATGGGGGCACATTCTCAGTATGTCTATGACAAGGTTGGAAAAGAACAAGGAGCCCTAACCTGTTTGGCTCAGTGGATAGAGCGTCGGCCTGCGGACTGAAGGGTCCCAGGTTCGATTCCGGTCAAGGGCGTGTACTTTGGTTGCGGGCACATCCCCAGTAGGGGTGTGCAGGAGGCAGCAGCTGATCGTTTCTCTCTCATCGATGTTTCTAACTCTCTATCCCTCTCCCTTCCTCTCTGTAACAAATCAATAATTTTTTTTAAAAAAAAAAGAACAAGGAGCAGCAGCTTTTGATGGGAACAAAGACACTTCACCTGCAGGTACAGGTGGAAAACGGAATGTGGATGAAGATATTAAAGGCCTGTTAGACTTGATGAGGGTATTTGGCCTGCCTCGCTGTTTTTTATTTCCTCAATAAATTCTGAGGCAAGGTCATCAGCTGAAGGTAGGTGGGAAGGGAGCACAGAGAGATGGGGGTGAGAGAAGACAGCACAAGTGTTCTGGAGAGTAGCAGGGTTGCCAAGAAGTGTCAATGGTTAATTTTAGATTTACATTATGAATCTGTAGATTAATGAGCACAGTTATGCATTTTTCTCCTGCAACATTTAGCTGCTTAAATAACTATCATACCCATTGTGCAATTTAAACTAGGTAAAATATATGTATATACTAGATGCCTGATGCACGAAATTCATGCAAGAATAGGCCTTCCTTCCCCTGGCTGCCTGCACCAGCTTCCCTCTGGCACCAGACCCGGGCTTCCCTCACAGCCCCAGCTTCGTCTGGAAGGATGTCCGGCCTAATTAGCATATTGCACTTCTATTATTATAGATATGGAAAACAGGAGAGTCATGGATAATGAAAATGTGGTGAGGCAATGGATTAGTAGGGTGGTTCTACTAAGGAGGGTGAGCTGGGAAGATGGAGTGGGTGTCAGAGAGCAGGCTCCTCAAAACTAAGATGGTAATGGTGCCATTTTTGGGGTGATTAAAAGTCAAAGCAACATGGAAATAGAAGATCAGGGAATAATATTATTTAAGTGATAAAATCATGGATCATCACTGTTAGAGCTGAGGTACAGAGAGGTAAAGCGATAAGGGAGAACTGTATTGAGCTCATACTGTTTGCCACAAGCACAGAGGTAAAGGTGTGATGAGTCCCTCGATCACTACCAAGAGGGGATCCTTATGTCTTGGAAGTAATCTCTCTGTCACTCATTTTATGAATTTGGAGGCAAGAAAATGCACACTGCTTTTTTTTGTTTTAAGTCATTATGGGAGCCAACTAAGAAAATTATTAATAATAAAGTTAAGTAAGTGTTTGCTATGTGTAAGCACTGTGGTAGCTGCTTTGATGATCTTCTGAAGTGGGGTCTGCCTGAACTCTTCCTTAGCGGCAAATTGAGCCTATGTATTGGGAGAAACGGACTCACACAAAGAAACCAGGTTAATAGCAAGACATGGTGAGAGAGAGGTACCCAACTTTGTATAAAAGACTGTTAGTCGTAGCCCAAATGGGTGGTCTGGGGGCTTTGAGCCAACACTCTCATCATCCTAAACAATAAGCATGCACCCAGCCTCTGTAGCTCAATGGTTGAGCATCAACCCATGAACCAAGAGGTTGCCAGTTCGATTCCGGTCGGGGCACATGCCAGGGTTGCAAGCTCATTTCCCAGTAAGGGGCGTGGAGGAGGCAGTTTATCAATGCTTCTCTCTCATCATTGATGTTTCTATATCTCTCTCCCTCTCCCTTCCTCTCTCAAATCAATAAAACACATATTTTTTTTAAAGTAAGCGTGCTTGTACCCTGGGCAGTGTTTCTCAGTGGTTAGAGTGTCAGCCCTCAGACCAAATGGTCGCGGGTTCAATTCCTGGTCAAGGGCACATATCTGGGTTGCAGATTCAAACCCTGGCCCCAGTCAGGGTGTGTGCCAGAGGCAACCAATCAATGTCTCTCACATTGATGTTTCTCTTTCCCCTTTCCTCCCTCCCTCCCTTCCACTCTCTTTAAAAATCAATGGAAAAAAAGATCCTCAGGTGAGGATTAACAACAACAACAAAAATGTAAGCAGGCTTGCTGCATAGACATGTTTCTAGAGAAATATGCTAGCAGCTCCTAGACAGCCCCTCTCATTTAGCATCTCTACACCTGCCACTACAGGTTGTCTGAAATCTGTCCACTGGTAATGTTCTCTCAGACTCTTCCACATAACCTGAAGAGGGAGAACTTCAAGTTCATTTTGAATTCTATGCTGATATGAAGGAAGTGGGGACTGAAAAAAAAAGAACTGAATATTGAAATTACTTCAAAACCCAGGTTTTGCTGTGAGTCTGGTTGAAATGTCTTATTTTTCTTCTTTCTCAAATCGAAGTCAGTATTTGATAAGCCAGTATGAGACAGGAGTTTGTTCAAGGAGTTTGAAATCAATCTCATGTAGCCACTGAGATTGATTTCACGGTCAGGTACACCTGAAAATCAGACCCACTATGCCTTAGTCACAAACCTGCATTTGGGAACCATGCAAATGAGAGCTGCCCACGGAGTTTCCTTTCTTGCACATGGTAGCAGGGCTACATCTCAGTTCTCTTCAAAATGAGATTTCTGGTGTTCCCTGAAATGGGCGTTTATATAACTGGGCCAAAAAGAGCCAAGTAATATCTGCCTTTAGCTTCTGGTAGGAGAAATAGTCAACATTTATTTTATCATTATACTGAGAATGTTTTAAAGATTATATAATCACCTTCATTTTCAATGTAATAATAATCACTGAATTTCCCTATGAACACACAAAAAAAGAGGTAAGCAAGAACAACATCTCATTTTCTTTTTAAATTATTTGCTGTTGCAACTATAATGCTCTTATTTAAGCTATTTGATTTTCCTTGGATCCCCAGACAAGGGTTAGTGAAAATAAGTGGTGTTTACACACTCCTGGGGCCTTGCTCAAGCCTATAATGTTTGCCTATGTGCCTAGAATATTCTGTTCTTATCACTCTTCCTGGTCAGCAACACCCAGGGATTAGGTCTCTTCTAATCAGTTTCCCATAACCTAGTCACCTCCTAAATATTTCCACTATGTTTCTACCCAACTGTGAGCCTCAATTCTCCTTCTGGGTGCTCCTGAGAGAGTAAGTATTCCCACTCAGATTCTGAAGACCAAGGGACCCACCCTTGCAGGATCCACATGACCATTCATGTAGCAAGCTACCTGAGGACATAAGGCAAGCTCTCAGCTCTGGGCAGGAACAAGGGAGTCCAAGATCTTCATGCCCAGGCCTTTCCCTTACCAGCCTGGTTCTGGGGCTCCCATACTCTTTAGCAGGGGCTGAGAAGGGAGAAAATGAAAATGACCTTTAAGCTTTAATTACCTGGGAAATTTTTAAACCCACAGAGGCCCAGACTATATCAAAGATTCAATGAATCAGAATTTTGGAGTTAAGTCACAGGACAGTATATTTTGTAAAGCTCCAAAAGAGAGATTCATGTACACAGGTCCAATTTGGTCCTACCTTCTTAGTACCAGGAAGTGGGGCCCTCAAATCACTGTTTGTCCTTCCCTTCTTGATTTCAGGCCTAAATGGGAGTGTGTATGTGTGTATGTGGTGTGTGTGTATATGTGTGTGTGTGTGTGTGTGTGTGTGTATGTGTGTGTGTCAACCTTCCTTCCTTGAGGTGCAGGTGAAAATGCCAACAAGATATCAAACAGTACATGCCATTCAGATAAAAGACTGGGTGCTATACTCATATGGGGCTCCACTGGCTTCCTGGCCGAAAAAAGTACCCAAGGGCCAGCTCCTAAAGAAAATCTATTGTTACCACCTGTGGTGAGCCGGCACGGCCATGGTATACCAAGCCCCAGGGTGCCTTGGCATACTCAGCCCCAGGGCGCCTTATGTGCCATGCCAGCTCAGCCTGGTTCAGTGACCCTGAGTGGGGGCGATGAAAGGCTTAGAAAAGACAGACATGAGAATGAAAGCTGGGTCTCTGTGGGACGCTGCTCCTCTGAGACAGCTAACACGCCTACAGCCATGCCTTTATTTTATAGCAGATCCTATGAGGCAAAGTAAAGGTGTGACAAGATGTTTACAAACATTCTCCTGGGTTTCAATCCTACTCAACTACATGCACCTGAACTATATCACTCAGGCACATGGGGCCACGTGTTCGGACCATAGGTTCAAGCTTACAACTATAGCTGTTGGCTATAATTGTGCTGGGAAGGCTCTGCCCTCCAAGCTGGGACTTGCACGTGGCAATGAAAGGACTGTGCCCTCTCCTCAGTCCAAGGCTTGAACCTGCCCAAAACACTGTAGCCGCGCCCCACAACCACCACCACCACCACCACCACCACCACACACACACATATATATAGTTAATACAAACTTTTGATTGGCACATTTTGAGACAATGCACTAGGAGCAACGGAGAAGTTTGCTGAGTGGAAGAAAGCTAAGGGATCTAATGAGAACCCCGCCGCGCACCCCCCCCCACACACACACACCACAAAGCCAAGAAGAAAAGCGGGCTCACTCCAGTTCTGTCTGAATAACCGATATGTGAACTCTGGAAGTAAATGACCTGGTGCCCTCTGCTGTAGCAGAGGCACAAGATATTTCTGTTCCTAGGCAACAGACAGCCGCCTTTATTTCCCATCATTGCTCAGGCTGTAATAATTCAATTCCCTCACGGCTCAACTCCGGCTTCCTACCTGCCTGCAGAACAGAAGCCTGAAATGGTGCCCTGCCCCTCATCTGTTGCTTTCTCACACACACACCATCATTTTCTGAAAAACTTGGTCCTGTTCTTTTTGGGTGCAAGGAAAGGAACATAATCTAGAACACCATCTGTCATCCTGAAATAGCCAATAGTGGCACTATTTTTACCCGGCAATTATCAAACAAATAGAGTCATTTGAAAGAGTCACAGCTGTTCCTTGGTGTTATCTCAGTACAAATATGACATAGTGCCTGCTGATTTTGTTTTCTGCTTTGTGTCTCGTGTACTGAGGCCGTGATAATCTCTCACCCACCCATCTGAGCACAAGGCAAAGTGTGTACTCCACAGCTGAGTCACTCAGGCAAATTAAACATCTCTCGTTATCTTGATTACATGGTCAAGGTTTCACGAAATACGAGCTCATTTAGAAAGCAAATGCAATGAATTCCATATTTCAGAGGAAGTGTTGGGCAGCTTTTTTATTTCACAGAAAACATCAAGTTTACTCTTGGCTGAATATGACCTAAAAGAATGACTGGCACTCATGATTTTTATGTATGTTAACTCTTTAAACAAAAAAAAGGCAGCAAAGTTCTGCAAAATGAATCGTACTTTACCATTATTGACCATCATCATAAAACCAGAAAGGTGTCCTATTGAAATAAATGTCTCTGGTGAACTGAACATAAACATTCATGCACGCACACATGTACACACTCACACACACAAGCAACTCAAACATTTGTCATTCTTTCTGTCCACCTGCATCTCAACCTTCTTCTTGTGCACGGGAAATTCCCAACCTAATGAAGCAGTGCTCACCTCTCACAATGATAGTGAAAATACAAGGCTTGCTTTCCTAGCTTCCCTTGCAGTTGGGACAAAGGCACAAGATCTAAGTAAGCACCACTAATCAGATGAACCTGCCCAAGAGTTACGGAGATCACCCAGAGCTCCCTCTGGGAAGAGAGATGCTACAGGGAATATAGAGTCCCATGCAGGGCTCCAAAGCCATACAGTAGTAACAGGAGTGTCCACCAGATCAGCTCTGCAGGCTGACTCCGGCTCTGTCCCTGGCTTCATCCCCACAGCCTGGCTCTCCAGCGCACCCAGAGACCGTGTGAAAAGGGCAAAACCCTTTCAATAGTCCATTTGCTGCTTAAATCAGCCAACAGTGATTGATTGTTACAACCAAGAACCCTAAGTTAAAAGGTATTTATTCAATGTTTTCACCATGTGAAGACCAAGCAAATGCTTGGGGTTTTTGTTATCCTTCAAAATCTTCCAGCTCTTTCCCAACTTCTGAGTTTCTAGATTTTATTTTATATACACACCCAATCCACAAAAATTTCCCTAACCCCTCAAAATTCCCTGATTCCTTATTTACAGCTAGGAATGTATCCAAAGTAGGAAGATAAAAATGATAGGAGGGCTGGAAGATGGTGGGATAGGTAACTGCCTGTACTCGTTGCCTCCCACAACCAGATCAAAATTTACAACTAAAATACAGAAAAACCATTATCCAGAACCGCTGGAAAGCTGGCTGAACGGAAGTCCTACAACTAGAGAAGTAAAGAAGAAAGCACACTGAGACTGGTAATAGGTGCAGAGGTGCAGAACGGGCTGGTCCAGCACCCACGTGTGCCACTTTTTTAATCAGGAGGGAGATCGTTTTTCCAAGGCTGCCCAGAAGAGCAAGGGGTCCGAGCCCCACACTAGACCCCCAGCACAGCGTCTCAGAGCTGGGAAAAGAAGTCCTACAGGCAGTCAGAACTATGGGCTGTAAAAACCAATGTGGACTGGGGTTCAGTGACACAGAGGCTGCTAAAGACCCAGCTGTTCCTCTTAAAGGGCTGACACACAAACTGAACTTACAAGGTTCCGCTTCCTCTGATCTCCAGCACCAGCACAAGGCTCTGGGGAACACAGACACATACGAGGAGGAACTGGATTGTCTGGCATCGAGGCAGGAACTCAGGGACAACTTTCTCCCAGATGGAGGTGCTCGCAGGGATCATTGCTCCTATGCTGGGACCTTCCTGGTTGCAGGGCTGACTGGCAAGAAACAGGCATGGCAGCCATTTCTGTTTGCTCTGCCCTGGTGATCCCCTAAGACCCCACCTCATCCAATTTACAATCTCATCCAAGCTGCATGCAACAGCTTTTTCATATAAATGGCCTATCCTTGCTCAGGCTAAAATGTCTCAAACAAGCTGCAGCTGGGTCAGAAAGCCCCAAACCAATCAATAAAAGGCCCAAGACCTGACACCAGCACCAGCACCAGCCTGCCTTGCTTCACAGCTGGGCCTCGTCTGGGCACTCCCAAACCTGATACAAATCTGCAGATCTCTCTGTAGCTCCTGTTGGGTGGCCCCAGGCAGTGGCTGACTTTGCACCTCCCTGGAGACCCAAGAGCCAGTGTACCCAGTGGTCAGTGTCAGACCATACCAGATTACAACTCTACACATCCATAAGCAACACACTCAAGGGGAAGACTCAGGACCAAAGCCCCACTGAAGCAAGTCCTGCTCCATAGGGATGTCTCCTCCAGAGCAGCTCTCCCACTGTAGTCACAGCTGGCCCTCACAGCCAATTGGCCTGGAGGTCAATTCCTCCTCGTGACACCAACAGCAATCAAGTCTCAACTACAAGAAGACTGTGCTCAGAGCCTACAACGGGATGCATCTAGAGTGCCCAGCTCAGGTGACTGGGGAGGCTGAGCGACTGGGCCCTATAGGACACCTATTACACAAGGCCATTCTACCAGCTCAAGGAGACATAGCAGCTCTATCCAGTAAGTAGAAACAAACACAGGGAAGTAGCCAAAATTCGGAGACAAAGAAACATGTCACAAATGAAAGAAATGGAAGAAAGAAAACTACTGGATATAGAGTTCAAAATCACAGTTATAAGGTTACTCAAGAATCTTCTAGGAACCTCCAAAAAAAATGGCAAAGAACCAGTCAGAAATTAAGCATACACTGACTGAAATAAAGAATAATATACAGGGATTCAACAGTAGAGAATTCTGAAAATCAAATCATTGATTTGAAAAACACCCAACCAGAAGAGCAAAAAGAATCCAAAAATATGAAGATAGTGTAAGAAGCCTCTGGGACAACTTCAAGTGTACCAACATTTGCATTATGGGGGTGCCAGAAGAAGAGAGAGAGCAAGATATTGAAAACCTATCTGAAGAAATAATGACAGAAAACTACCACTCTCTGGTGAAGTAGACTTACAAGTCCAGGAAGCACAGAGAGTCCAAAACAAGAAGAACCCAAAGAGGACCACACCAAGACACATCACAATTAAAATGCCATGGGCTAAAGACAAAGAGAGAATCTTAAAAGTAGCAAGAGAAAAGCAGTTAGTTACCTACAAGGGAATGCCCATATGACTGTCAGTTTATTTCTCAACAGAAACTATGCAGGCCAAAAGGGAGTGGCAAGTAATATTTAAACTGATGAGTAGCAAGGACCTACAACCAAGACTACTCTACCCAGCAAAGCTATCATTTGGAATTGAAGGTCAGATAAAGAGCTTCACAGACAAGAGAAAGCTAAAGGAGTTCATCACCACCACACCAGTAGTATATGGAATGTTGAAGGGTATTCTTTAAGAAGAGGAAGAAGAATAAAAATAAAAAGATAAAAAATATGCACAACAAAATGGCAACAAACCTATCAACAATTGAATCTAAAAATCAAAATAAGCAAATAAGAAATCTAATGAACAGAATAAACTGGTGAATAAAATAGAATCAGAGGCATGGAAATGGAACAGACTGAGGATTATCAGAGGGAAGAGGGGTGGGAAGATATTAGGCAAAGATCTTATATGCACATATGCATTACCTTTGAACACAGACAATAGGGTGGTGAAGTCCTGGGGTGGGGTGGGAACTGGGTAGAGGGGAAATGGGGGGGGGGGACAGCTGTAATAATCTCAATAATAAAGATTTTAAAAATAATAATGTTAGAGGAAGTAAAAAAAAATGATGGGAGTAAGATGCAGACTGAAATGGCTACTTCTTATGAAACTAGTCCCTAGGAAATTAAGAAGGATTCAATATCTACATGCTAAAGCCACAGCACTGTACAGGTGGACCTCATCATTTTTGAACAGTGCCCCTCAAACTTTCATATATCTATGAATCTCATGGGGATTGTGTTAAAATGCAAACTCTGAGTCAGTAGGTCTGAGTTCCTATGGCTCCCCCAAGCTCCCAGGTGCTGCCTGGGCTGCTACTCCACCACTGCACTTTGCATAGCCAGACTGCCAAGTACTCAGGCACTACTCCTTCCTTCCAGTTGCTCAGGGAAAAGTCCTTAGAATGATCCTTGTATCATACCTCATATCCAACCTATGAGTGAATGTCAGTTTGACCCTCAAAATAATGTATATGTCATGTTGGAAATGTGTGTGTGTGTGTGTGTGTGTGTGTGTGTGTGTGTGTGTCTATGTCTAAAATCTGACTAGATTTCCACTGCTCCCCATGAATCAAGTTACCATCAACTTTGATCTACATTCTACCTAACTGGTGTCACCCCTCATCCACCTTTAGTCAATTCTCAAACAAGCAGCCAGAGCAATACTGTTAAAGTGTATGTCAGATCACATTGCTTCTGTTATCAAAATCCTCCCTAGCTTCAATTCTCACTTGAAGTGAAATCCAAAGTCTTCTCACTGGTGTTCATGGCTCCACCACCCTGCCCTCCATCTCCTAAACCCACTTTCTCTCCTCGCCCTTCCTCCACCCTGTGGCAGGTGCCCTCCCTGCCATTCTTCAACCACACAGGGCACATTTCTGGCTCCAGCTTTTCATATGACTTTGAGGACCTTAGTATATATAACATGTGAATGGGAAGATATAAAATTCATATGTTAATTTGACATATTAGTTGGGAGAGACATTTTTTTCCAGCTGTGTCAGTTTTAGACTTGATCAAACCATTCAGGCTTATTGCAAAGGACAGGATCCCCTTTTATGAAATCGGTTGGACTCTGCTCACCAAACACTAAGAATAGAAAAATTGATAAATAAATAACAGCATGATCACCTCACAGTTTACTCTATTTGTATGATAAACTATTTTGCATAATAGTTTAATAGCTTAATAATCACCCTACTATATGCACACATACATCTGTAGTTCCCTGCAAAATTATCATTTATTAAGCCACGAATAGGCACAAGATAAGCTGGTTCCTTTAACTCTCCTTAAAAAATTAACTTGTATTCAAATAGCACTGAACAGCGTCTAGCAGTGTAAACATGTGTGTCTGCCTCATGACTTGAAGGACTTTGTTTTTGATTTGTAGTTAATCCTCCTATCTAATAATAGACAAACATGGTAACTAACCATACCTCCAACACGCTTCCCATTGGCTAATCAGGGCGATATGCAAATTAACTGCCAACCAAGATGGCGGCCGGCAGCCAGGCAGCTGAAGCAAACAGGAGGCTTGCTTGCTCCAG
>NW_005366214.1:2687328-2703620 GCF_000412655.1 Myotis brandtii
ACCCTAACAGCAGAAGGACTGGGAATGACTGGTCACTATGACACACACTGTCCACCAGGGGCAGACGCTCAATGCAGGAGCTGCCCTCTGGTGGTCAGGGCGCTCTCACATGGGAGGAGCTCTGCTCAGCCACAAGCCAGGCTGATGGCTGCCAGTACAGCGGTGGTGGTGGGAGCCTCTCCCGCCTCCTCAGCAGCACTAAGGATGTCCGACTGCAGCTTAGGCCTGCTCCCCGCTGGCAAGTGGACATCCCCTGAGGGCTGCCGGGCTGCCAGAGGGATGTCTGATTGCCATCTTAGGCCCAATCCCCCAGGGAGCGGGCCTAAGCCAGCAGGTGGTCATCCCCTGAGGGGTCCCAGACTGCGAGAGGGCACAGGCCGGGCTGAGGGACCCCCCCTCCCCGCCGAGTGCACAAATTTTTGTGCATTGGGCCTCTAGTGAATTATAAAAAGGGAAAAGCTTTTTAGACACCACGCTAATGATCAATAAACTTATCTGGGTCCTTTCAGAAGAAGAATATTTATTCATATAACCTTGCCTCCTCCATTTCCTATAAAAGCAAATGTGATGAGAGAAAAAAAATCCAAGCCCGGCTGGTATGGCTCAGTGGTTGAGCATCAACCTATGAATCAAGAGGTCATGGGTCAATTCCCTGTCAGGGTACATGCCTGGCTTGCAGGCTCGATGCCCAGTGTGGGGCTTGCAGGAGGCAGCCAATCAATGATTCTCTCTCATCATTGATGTTTCCATCTTTTTCTCCCTCTCCCTTCCTCTCTGAAATCAATACAAATATTTTTTTTAAAAATCCAAGAAAAGTGTCTTTCACTTAAGAAGCAAGTGCTAGAATTATCACTGAGACAAACAAAAGTAAGTCCTGAACTCCTTTCTATACGAGTGAGGTGGGGGTGGGGAGGTATTTGCTATGTGTGTCAAGGCAAGGCAAGTGGAAAGAAAAGAAAGAACAAGCAACAGCGTTTATAAAATTTAGGTGAACTCCTAAAGAACTCATTGTTTTCTGGTGCCTGAGTTTCCCCATGTGCAAAATGTAGGCTTCCCACTGTGCCTAAAACCCTCACCCTGAGCACAGCAGCAGACACAAGAGACCTAGCCTAGCAAGGGTCCAGTAACTCAAGGATCCAAAATTATTTCTATCCTTCCACCTGCACAGCTGTTTTTGGTCAGGACAAGTAAAGAACAACAAAAAGTCAAACTCCACACTTTAAATCATCAACAATTCAACAGGCAACAAAACTCTGTGTTTATAGTATCAACTTGACTCAAAAAAAAGAAAAGAAAGATCCTAATTAACTTTCAAATAAAAAAAGATGTCTTGCATTTTTAAATAACCCTCCAGAGCAACTGTCATTGTCAAAACTGCCAGTTCAGCCCCTTAACCCTGTCACAGAGTCAAAAAGAAGACATGAAGTTGGCCTCAAGAGAAATCAGAAGAGCATTCAGAGTCACTAATTATCACCAACACGCGCAAAGGCAAACAGGACTGGAGGCATTTTTCTTTCCAGCCAAAGCAATAGATGGTTGTCAAATGCATCTGATGTAGAGAACACCGAAGGGATGAACATGAGAGAAGTTCTTCCTTCAAAGTGCTAAAATTTAGTTACTGGGTAGACATAATAAAAATTACTTTTAAAAAAAATGTTTAATCCTCACCCAAAGATATGTTTTTATTGATTTTTAGAGAGAAAGGGAGGGAAAAAGAGAAACATTGATCAACTGCCTCCTGTAGACACCCCAACCCCAACCAGGGATCAGACCTGCAACCTAGGCATGTGCCCTGACCAGGAATTGAACCCACAACCTTTTTGGTGTACGGGGTGACACTTCAACCAACTGAGCTGTTTAATCCTCACCCGAAGATATGTTTTTATCGATTTTTAGAGAGAAAGGGAGGGAAAAAGAGAAACATTGATCAACTGCCTCCTGTAGACACCCCAACCCCAACCAGGGATCAGACCTGCAACCTAGGCATGTGCCCTGACCAGGAATTGAACCCACAACCTTTTTGGTGTACGGGGTGACACTTCAACCAACTGAGCCACCTGGCCAGGGCTAGAAAAAAAAATTCAAAATAATCAGTTAAAATTAAAGAATTTTAAATTAAGCAGACTCAGAGATTCCAAAAGACGAATAAAAATTGCTAATCTTGGAATTCCCCATTGCTTCTAATTACATGTCAGTGGAGACGAAAACAATGCCACGGGATAAAGTCATTCCTTTCTCTTATATCCAAACTGTGTCAGCTGGGCAGCTGCCAAGCATTCTCTGCAACATGAAACGGAAGCCAGGACCGTAGCTCTAAGTATGTCGCAGCACAATGACTGCTGAGAGTGGATCTGGCCCCCTGCAAAGGGCCCCGGAGAGTTATGGGAGACCGAACTGCTCTCTTCAGATCGGCCTCGGAAACTTTTGGTTACATCCTACAGTGACTAGTATTCAGCCTAGGGAGATGCCAGGGGGTTTCCATCCCAGGTCAGTAGAGTCTCAAGCCAATTTGGTTCCAAATGGCAGAGGGCCTCAGGGCTAACCTAATCCCATTGCCTTCCTCGCACTTGGATGACTGTTTCATTAATTCTCTCGTTTTTCACATCTTCAATCTCACCCCCTCCACTGGCTTTTCCCTCCAAGCCTGTAAATACAGTCAGATCTGCCTTTTTAAATCTTCTAATGGAATGCTGAGCTCCCTCCCACCTCCTTACCTTCTGCAAACCTTGACAGGATGGCCTGTGCTCACTAGCTCTGCCTCTTCATCTCCTTTATCCCTTAAGAGATCTGGCTGCTTCCCTCCAGGACATCACTCAGCTAACCCTAACTCGTCAGTCACCAGCCACCCTATCACTGCCATTTTGAAGACCTTTGCTCTCTCCTCATCCTGTTTGATCTCTAGGCTACAAGACATTAAAATTGTCGCCTTTGCCTTCTATGACCACACTCTCCCAGGGCTCCCTCCTACCTCTGGCCTCTCTTTCCTGGTCTCATTTGTGATCCAACTACTCATAAACATGTGTACCCCTAAAGCTTTTAGCCTTACCTCTTTTTCTTCCTCTACTCACTCTCACCAAGAGATCTTATTCACTGGGTGGCTTCCCTAAAGCCTATTCACTGATGTCTCACCAAACCACCAAACCTCTCCCAAGTTCTATTCTCATATTTCCAACTGTCTGCCTTGCTTATCTACCCAGAATTCCCACATGCATCTTAACTTGGCCTCCAAATGTGCTTCTTCTCTTACTTTCTATTTCAAACAATGAGATTTTCATCCAACCAGCTATCTATGAAAACCATATAATCTTTTCTTTCTCCTTCACCCACGTATCTAATCTAAGATCTGTAAAGCCCTGGATTCTGTCTCCAAAATGTCTCTGACAGGTGTATGTTCTTCACATGTTGCCTGAGTTCAGCCCCTGAGCATCTCTTTCTTGGCCTGGTCCACCAACTGCTAACTCACCTCTCCCTCCCTCTTCTCTCCTCTCCTTCCCTCTCCCATGTATGTCCCACAACACTCCCTCCCTCCCACGTTAATTACAGTTTCTTGAGCAGGAGAGAAATAGTACAAGCCCTGAGGAGCTGGCACATTTCCCTAAGTGAGCCCCTGGGAATCTAATGCAACAGCAAATGCACTGTGACTTGCTGGCCTAGAAGATAAATAATTTTCTTAGTATAGAGAATGAGGTCCTCTGGGATTAGGCTCCAACCCAGCTCACCTGCATTCACCAACTCCCCCAAATAAGTCCTACACAGGCATCACACTCCCCCAAATAAGTCCTACACAGGCATCACACTGAGCCACAAAGCATCCCCCATCAACCCAGCAGTGTGGGGACTCCAGACCCTCGCTCCTGCAGCTCCCAGGGCCTGGCATGTGCTCGGCCTCACCTCTTCCCCATCTTGCAGATGCTCTCACCTGTCTCCAGCTCAGCTCATACATTGTCTCCTGTGGGTAACTCCTCCTCCCCATCAAGTGAGAGATTATAACTCTGGATCTTACCCCTCTCCGAGCCTCATCCCCCATTCCCATTGTGTGATTGTGACTGTGAGGTCATCTTCATCGTGGGAGAAGCCAGGACGATATCCTGCCGATGGTACAAACTCAATTAACAAAGATCAGTTCCACGGCTGGGGCTGACCCAAGTAAAGAGATGCTTCCGCCCTGCAGGGCCTGGGGCCGGTTTCCAACACCAAACATAACGGAACAGGGTGGTTTACTGAGATGTGACCTTGCCCTTTTTTCCTGCTCCTATTGCTGTTATCAGCTTTCTTCCTTCTCTCTCCCAAGAAGATAGACAACTGTGTGATTGGAATTCTGGACTCCTTGGCCAGTCACACGAGATTTTTAATAGTTTTTGTGTACCACAGGGTCATAAATGGAAGTTGCAAGGTACCCACAAAAGTCACCATCTAGATAGAGGAGGGCCTCTGCTGTAAGGGAGGGCCTCTGCTGCATGGCTCTTCCCAAGGCCAGGAAAGGAATGGGTTTGAGGGGTTACACTCTGTCAGAAACCCAGGCCCCATTCCCACTGTGCCTGCATTTGGGTGTGTGGGGGAGGGGGGCGGTGCTGCAGGAAGCGTACAATGGATGGGCACTATGTTCTCTGTCCCAGAGTGATCAGTGGTGTGAACAGCCGGTGGGGGGGTGTCATCTGGCTCCGCATAGATGCTGCTCATTTCAGCTGCAGCTTATCAGACTGTGCAACTGTCCCAGCGGAGCAGACTGGGCCCCACCCCAAAGCCGTGGCACTCACTGCCTTAGCCTGGGATTCTCATATGATTCTATGGAGAAGGTGAAGTCACTTCAGTGATGAATTTTCCTTCCAGCTGGGCAACTAACACAATGCAATTTAGAAAAATAAGGGAATGTGACCTAAAATAATATTGCGATCTAAAATCAATAACAACTACACAATGCTCTTTCCAATCCCCAGGAACATTACAGGATCCCTCAGAGCGGTGGTTCTCAACCTTCCTAATGCCCCGACCCTTTAATACAGTTCCTCATGTTGTGGTGACCCCCAATTTCATTGTTACAAATTGAACATAATTAAAGCATAGTGATTAATCACAAAAACAATATGTAATTATATATGTGTTTTCCGATGGTCTTAGGCGATCCCTGTGAAAGGGTCGTTCGACCCCCAAAGGGGTCGCGACCCACAGGTTGAGAACCGCTGCTTCAGAGCATCCTGGGAATGGCTTTGGGGCATATCGGTCCATTCTTACTTTGAACACACATCATCTAATATGCCATGGTACTATTACACAGGCAATACAATTTATCTGTTTCAAACTATTAGTTGTAGTATGTGCTGTGACATATCTCCTCAAATCATATCGGTTCGCAAAGCCAAAGGCCAAAACAGTGCAAGGTGACTGAATCCAGCTTTGCAGGACACTGGGTTCTAAGAAGGAAGCCGACATTTGGGGAAGTACAGTTCTCATGCATGGCCACAAGGTGGCAGAGTGACTCTGTACACCACAAGCATATTCTCAACAGTCTGGAACCTGGACTGTTTGTTACAGAATCCAGAGAGCCTGTTGCTGAGGACTTATTTTCATATTCCCGTTTTATAGAGGCAGGCTCGCCAAGAGCCTTTCGGAGGCCGGAGTAACTTTCAGATACGAAGCTCACGGCTCAATGATAGGCCTCCCATGCTCAGTGGGGTGTCAGTCCCTGTAATGAGATGGCCCTGCTCGCTAGCACAGCGTTACCCCAGAAAGGAGGTCTAATTTGAAACCCCTTCTCTCTGACAGGCCTCTAAAGAGGAAAAAAGACAAGCTCAATGTCAAACGTTTCATCAAAGGCAGGCTCAACTGCCCCAGTAATAGGAGGGCAGCCTTTCCATCGCACGTGAGCCCACACTGTCTCCAGACCACTTGCCTGGCTCCTGGCAGTGTGGGGTAGCGCCCTGGAAAATCCACAGACAGCAACCAGAAAATCGCAATGAACTCGTGCCAGAAAATAAACACCTTATTCGATATTCATTTGAGGCTACCAGAAAATTTATTCAAAGAAATGTAGAAAATCCTAATGAAAGGCATAAGGACAGACATAAATAAATGGAGATCTATTTTACCTATGACTGAGTGGCTAACAAGCTTATTTCCCTGGCAACCTTCACATAATTCTGTAAGCTTCAGTATACTCTCTAGTTAAATCCCCTTTTCCTTAAAGTAGTTGAGTGAGTTCTATTGTCGGAGATAAAAACCCTGATTATTACAGAAGACAAGAAAACAAATGCATTGCTAAATCACTCTGGCAGACAGGCTCTAAGATGATCTCCAATTGTCTCCACCTCCTAGAACTAATGTTCTTGTTTAAGCAGTAGGAGGAAGAGAGGAGAATAAGGAGAGGATGGCTAAGGAATGGCTAATGGATTTTAGAACGGGAGTATCTAACATTCTGTTTTAAGTTGTTTGTGTTCATCAAACATATACTTCTTCAATCGTCCCAAACTACTACTTGGTCTTCTACATATTTTTTATATATTTTTATTGATTTCAGAGAAAGATAGAAACATCAATGATGAGAGAGAATCAATGATCAACTGCCTCCTGCACGCCCCGCACTGGGGATTGAGCCCACAACCCAGGCATGTAGCCTGACCATGAATCGAACCATGACCTCCTGGTTCATAAGTCAATGCTCAGCTATTGAGTCATGCCAGCCAGGCAGTCTTCTACATATTCAAATGTCTTTCAAGTGAATGGATTGTATGTGTTTGGGTAAGTTACTAAAAATGGATTCAGTTCCTCATCGGGGTCAGTGCGATGTAGACATAAGAGCAATCATCACGGTAGAAGTGCAGAGATCAAGAGACACTTAGGAGCAGGAACAGAGAGTTGGAAGAGACTATGACAAATCAAGCTCCAGGAATTCTATTTCTATGATTTATATGAAGGAGCATGTGGAAGCATAGGACTTGAGCTGACTTCCGAGTTAAGCAAAAATAAGCTGATTCTAACCCCGTGGTTCTCCAACTTGGTAGCCTCAGAATCACAGGGATGGGTCACCCAAGCAGACTGCTGATTCCTGAGAGTTCCTCAGGTCTGGTCCCAGCGATGTAACTTTGGTTAACATTATAATATTTCTTTTCTGAGCAAGGCAATTATCATTTCTGACTCTACTATCCCAACATTATCTAAAGTTTTGCCCTAACTGGCTTGGCTCAGTGGATACAGCGTTGGCCTGTGGACTGAAAGGTCCCAGGTTCGATTCCGGTCACGGGCATGTACCTTGTGGCAGGCACATCCCCAGTAGGAGGTGTGCAGGAGGCAGCTGATTGATGTTTCTCTCTCATCGATGTTTCTAACTCTCTATCCCTCTCCCTTCCTCTCTGTAAAAAATCAATAAAATATATTAAAGTTTTAAAGAGGCATGTGGTACTCCAAAAAAAAACCTAGTGGAAGAAGTAGATGCTAAAAGTTTCATGGGGAGTCTGGCAGACAGACTCTAAGATGATCTCCAATGGTCTCTTCTCCTAGTACTAATGTTCTTATTTAATCCCTTCCTTTTGACTTGAGGTAGAATCTATAACTTTTTTTTTAATATATTTTATTGATTTTTTACAGAGAGAAAGGGAGAAGGATAGAGAGTTAGAAACATCGATGAGAGAGAAACATCGATCAGCTGCCTCCTGCACACTCCCCACTGGGGATGTGCCTGCAGCCAAGGTACATGCCCTTGACCGGAATCAAACCTGGGACCCTTGAGTCTGCAGGCCGATGCTCTATCCACTGAGCCAAACCGGTTAGGGCTAGAATCTATAACTTGCTTCTAACCAATAGAATATGGCAAAGGGGATGAGACGTCACTTCCGTGGTTCTATCACATAAAATGTGTATGCCTGTCTTGCTAGGAGACTCAGTCCCTTGCTAGCATTGAGTAAGTAAGTGGCCATTGTGGGGAGGTTCCGTATGAAGGACCTGAAGGTGGCCTCCAGCCAACAGCCAGCAAAAAAAAAAAAAAAAAAAAAAGTTCAGCTCATCAGGTTGCAAGGCTCTGAATCCTGCCGACACCATGTGAGTTTGGAAGTGGATTCTTCCCTAGTCAAGCCTCAGGCCTTCTGATGGAAACCCAGCCCCACAGACACCTTAATTACAGCCTTGCAGACTCCTGACTCCTGGGAGCCCTGCCCAGACTCCTGCCTTCCAGGGCTGCGAATGACAAATAATGTGTCTTAAAAGCTTCTAGGTTTGTGGTAATTTGTTATGCAGCAATAGATAAGAAATGAACACAAAGAAGAATACATATAACTATAATAATGATTGTAATTATCACCACTAAATCTAACAATTGATCTTATGCTAATGGATCATTTAGGAACGATATCATAAAGCACCTCTAAAAGGCCTGCGGACAGGATGGGACGGGCTGAGGGCTTGTCTTTTCCCCCCTCCCTGTGGAGAGGCAGGGGAGGTGGTTAAAGGCAGCTGAGCTGCTGGTGACTCCACAAACCTGAGACTGACAGAGCCAGTGTGTCTCAGCCAAAATTCAAAGGAATCGTGAATCATAAGGAAATCATCGGAGAGTTACAGCGTGAGCTATGAAGCAAGAGAAATGGGACAATCTAGCTGGGTAGTGGGCGGGCCTCCCAGGGCAAGACTGAGACAGACAAAGGCTACTCTCAGGACCTGGATGGCGAAGGTCAGAACCATCAGACACCAGGCAGATGAGGTCATTATGTACGGACCTATTAGAAGACTAGGCCTTTTTAAAAGCTCAATAGTGGGATAACCAGCAATTGCCTCAGGTTTATCAACATCATTAAAGATGTTGTATAAGACTTCAGAGCCAGGAGGGTATCAAACTCTGGGGAGGCCCCTGAAGCAACATCTACTCAGTGCTACAGCCATGTCAGTCATGCCCAGGAGAGGCAGATTGCAGTGCAGAGATCCCTAGAGCAAATCAGCAGAGCGGGTCCCCTGGATCTTCAATGGAAGAGGCAGTGTGGTAGCCCTGCTGAGAGCCCACCACTGAAACCTCCCTGGGTTATTAAAAGCTGTGTGTGTGCACATGCCCCACAAGCTCACAGGCTCACTGTACCTCCAGCAACACACTTGTGCAAAACAGTGAGCAATGGAAAAGAACACATCATGATTAATACTTCTGTTGAAAACCCGAGTTCTGCACCTTTGGGCAATCTCACCTGGATTCTCTTCCCTAGAGTCTTATATTGCTGAACAGGACATTTGGTCCAATGTTATTTTATTTATTTATTTTTTTTTACTATTTATTTTTTTAAATCCTCACCCCAGCATATTTTTGCCATTGATTTTTAGGGAGAGTGGAAGAGAGAGGGAAAGACAGAGAGAAACATCGATGTGAGAGAAACACATCGACTTGTTGCCTCCTGAACGAGCCCTCACCAGGCTTCGACCCCAGGAGGAGCCTGCAACCGAGGTACGTGCCCTTGACCAGAATTGAACCCAGGACCCTTTGGTCCGCAGGCCGATGCTCTATCCACTGAGCCAAACCGGCTAGGGCTGGTCCTAATTTTATATGTTTCACAGAGAAAAATGGAATCAATGACTGGGGACCCCATTTCTGAAAGTCAGATTGCTCTTATAACAGGAGGCACACACTGTGGGAAGGATCTCATAGGGGTGAGGAGACAAACATTGGTTTTATGTCTACTATGTGTACCACCTCACTCAGTTCTTGCATCTCAGAGTGGAATAAGACAACGCCTCCGGGAAGTGGAAGAATTTACCCAAGGTTATCCGGCCAGTGAGTGGCAGGGCCAGAGTTCAGAATCAGGTTCTCTGAAATCAAGCCTGTGCTTTCGTCCCCCATTCCACACGGAGTTCATCGATCTTTGGAAATTTCTATTGCGTTAAGTCAATTTGAAACCTAATTGTGGTTGGTAACAGATTATGTTTAAAGTGGTATGTAACTGGAGAGACCAAGATGGCGGCATAGGTATCAGGTTGCAAGGCTCTGAATCCTGCCGACACCATGTGAGTTTGGAAGTGGATTCTTCCCTAGTCAAGCCTCAGGCCTTCTGATGGAAACCCAGCCCCACAGACACCTTAATTACAGCCTTGCAGACTCCTGACTCCTGGGAGCCCTGCCCAGACTCCTGCCTTCCAGGGCTGCGAATGACAAATGTGTCTTGTAAAAAGCTTCTAGGTTTGTGGTAATTTGTTATGCAGCAATAGATAAGAAATGAACACAAAGAAGAATACATATAACTATAATTATGATTGTAATTATCACCACTAAATCTAACAATTGATCTTATGCTAATGGATCATTTAGGAACGATATCATAAAGCACCTCTAAAAGGCCTGCGGACAGGATGGGACGGGCTGAGGGCTTGTCTTTTCCCCCCTCCCTGTGGAGAGGCAGGGGAGGTGGTTAAAGGCAGCTGAGCTGCTGGTGACTCCACAAACCTGAGACTGACAGAGCCAGTGTGTCTCAGCCAAAATTCAAAGGAATCGTGAATCATAAGGAAATCATCGGAGAGTTACAGCGTGAGCTATGAAGCAAGAGAAATGGGACAATCTAGCTGGGTAGTGGGCGGGCCTCCCAGGGCAAGACTGAGACAGACAAAGGCTACTCTCAGGACCTGGATGGCGAAGGTCAGAACCATCAGACACCAGGCAGATGAGGTCATTATGTACGGACCTATTAGAAGACTAGGCCTTTTTAAAAGCTCAATAGTGGGATAACCAGCAATTGCCTCAGGTTTATCAACATCATTAAAGATGTTGTATAAGACTTCAGAGCCAGGAGGGTATCAAACTCTGGGGAGGCCCCTGAAGCAACATCTACTCAGTGCTACAGCCATGTCAGTCATGCCCAGGAGAGGCAGATTGCAGTGCAGAGATCCCTAGAGCAAATCAGCAGAGCGGGTCCCCTGGATCTTCAATGGAAGAGGCAGTGTGGTAGCCCCGCTGAGAGCCCACCACTGAAATCTCCCTGGGTTATTAAAAGCTGTGTGTGTGCACATGCCCCACAAGCTCACAGGCTCACTGTACCTCCAGCAACACACTTGTGCAAAACAGTGAGCAATGGGAAAGAACACATCATGATTAATACTTCTGTTGAAAACCTGAGTTCTGCACCTTTGGGCAATCTCACCTGGATTCTCTTCCCTAGAGTCTTATATTGCTGAACAGGACATTTGGTCCAATGTTATTTTATTTATTTATTTTTTTTTACTATTTATTTTTTTAAATCCTCACCCCAGCATATTTTTGCCATTGATTTTTAGGGAGAGTGGAAGAGAGAGGGAAAGACAGAGAGAAACATCGATGTGAGAGAAACACATCGACTTGTTGCCTCCTGAACGAGCCCTCACCAGGCTTCGACCCCAGGAGGAGCCTGCAACCGAGGTACGTGCCCTTGACCAGAATTGAACCCAGGACCCTTTGGTCCGCAGGCCGATGCTCTATCCACTGAGCCAAACCGGCTAGGGCTGGTCCTAATTTTATATGTTTCACAGAGAAAAATGGAATCAATGACTGGGGACCCCATTTCTGAAAGTCAGATTGCTCTTATAACAGGAGGCACACACTGTGGGAAGGATCTCATAGGGGTGAGGAGACAAACATTGGTTTTATGTCTACTATGTGTACCACCTCACTCAGTTCTTGCATCTCAGAGTGGAATAAGACAACGCCTCCGGGAAGTGGAAGAATTTACCCAAGGTTATCCGGCCAGTGAGTGGCAGGGCCAGAGTTCAGAATCAGGTTCTCTGAAACCAAGCCTGTGCTTTCGTCCCCCATCCCACACGGAGTTCATCGATCTTTGGAAATTTATATTGCGTTAAGTCAATTGAAAACCTAATGTGGTTGGTAAAAGATTATGTTTAAAGTGGTATGTAACTATACTAGTAGATCAGTCAGGGGAATTGTTACATGGGGGGGGGGGGCGGTTCTTTTTATGTCTCTTAACCTTTGCTCCATTAACCAAACCATAAAATGTGATTTATTGCTTTCCTAAAATTAGAACTCTCAAGAATATTGTAAAAATTAGAACTCTCAAGAAAACTGTACGCTGGCAATAAGAAAATCTATTGTAGAAGGATGGTATCTGTGCACAAATGTAAACTGCCAAAGTCGGATGTGCATAATCCCTTAATGGAAGTTGATGCTGCACAGAAGAATTTTATTTGCAATATGTGCTTCAGATACTTCCTTAATTGATTAGGAAAAGCTGTCAGTGAGTTTTACTGTCATATTAACATACAGATAATCATTCCTAAATGGCACAATGGGCATCTTTTTTATCAATCCATTATGCTAAATAATAGTAGTTAATTACTAAATGATAGCCTAGTGCCCTAAAGGAACAAATGTCATCCAAATCTACCAGACCCAGGAGGAGGTGTATTCCTCCCAGGAGATCCGGCCCAATTCTATTACAAAACAGTCGGCTCACTCAATCAAAGATGCCATCCTGAGAAGAAGGCATATGGAATTCTGCTCAACGAGGGTGCCATTCGTCATCCTGACTGGCTTTCGCAATGTTTTATTAGGATGTCATTTCATGAGTAAATCAGTCCAGGTTACTGTCTCCATATCACATTTAGGTTTTCTTCACAAATCGAATCCTTGGTTTAAAAACAGGAGGAGGAGTTTGGAAAACAAAACAAGAACAAGCAGCTTCTCAGGCCCTTTTTTCTACACCGTTTGTAATTACCCAGGCTTAGTCAGCTTTGCAAACTGAAAACAAGTGTACCCCCCCCCCATGTATGTCAAATGAATGTGTTTCTCCAAACTCGGGTTGCTATTCTATTAACACACGAATAACAAAAAGAGAAAAAAAGAAAACAAAAAATGGAAAAGAAAGAGATGGTGTAACATGATGTCTTGCATTTGCTTTCAGAATACCTCCTCCCAGAAGGAGCGGGAGCCCTGGCTAGGTAGTTCAGTTAGTTGGAGCATCATCTTGTACACCAAAAGGTTCGGTTCCCAGTCAGGGCACATACCTCTCTTTCGAGTTGAATCCTCGGTCAGGGTGTGTTTGGGAGGTAATCAAAAGATATTACTCTCTCACATCAACGTTTCTCCTCTTCTCTTCTCTCTCTCTCTCAAATCCAGAAGGAGCGGGAGCCCTGGCTAGGTAGTTCAGTTAGTTGGAGCATCATCTTGTACACCAAAAGGTTCGGTTCCCAGTCAGGGCACATACCTCTCTTTCGAGTTGAATCCTCGGTCAGGGTGTGTTTGGGAGGTAATCAAAAGATATTACTCTCTCACATCAACGTTTCTCCTCTTCTCTTCTCTCTCTCTCTCAAATCAACAAACATATCCTCAGATAAGGTTTTTTTTTAAAAAGTGGGAGAAAGATATTATAGATTGGCAACAATGCTCTTCATTGTCAGACCTGAGTCACCTGAGTACATGGGGGTTTCTTACATTAGTCTCTCTTCTTTTATATGTATATGAAATTTTCTGCAAGAAACAGTTTTGTTAATGTTATCATCTCAAACCAGAATTAGGAGTCTTCCAACATTATTTCTTTCAAAAAGTAAACTCAAGAGTATTCGGCCACAATGCCTAGAATTACAGATCCACAGCCAAGGGCTGTCTTTTTTTGTTTTTGTTTTTTCAAATTTACTTAAGAGTTGCAAGAATAATACAAAGAACTTCAAGATTCACCAAATGTTAAAATATGCCACTTTTTTTTTACTTCTTTCTTTTCTGCATAACACATATATGCATATAAATGCGCACATAGACCTAGTCGGTTTGGCTCGGTGGATAGAGCATCGGCCTGCAGACTGAAAGGTCCCAGGTTCGATTCTGGTCAAGGGCATGTACCTTCCCCAGTGGTGGGTGTGCAGGAGGCAGCTGATCGATGTTTCTCTCTCATCGATGTTTCTGGCTCTCTATCTCTCTCCCTTCCTCTCTGTAAAAAAATCAATAAAATATATTTTTAAAAAAATAAAATAAAAATAAAAAATAAATGCGCACATATATGCATACATTTTTTTTATAAATCATTTGAGATTTAGGTGCAGACACCCTTGAATTCTTAGTTTCCCCTAAGAAGAAAGATATTTCCCTCCAAACTGCAACAAAAATATCACATTTAGGGAATTTAACCTCTATATAAAACTATTATCCAATATCCAATCCATATTTAAAAATCATCAATTACGATAATATTGTTCTTTGTAGCACTTTCCCCCATTTTAGGATCTATTCAAAATCATGCATTGCATTTAGCTGTCTCTTTAGTCTCCTTCAATTTGGAACAATCCTTCCACCATCATTCATGACATTGACTTTTGTGCAATGTCCATCAATTTGGGTTTGTCTGATATTTCCTCCTAATTAGAACCAGGTTATACTGTACATTTTGGCACTGTGTCCTTCTCAGTGCTTCATATCAGGAAGCACAGAGTATCAGCTGGCCCCATTATTAGTGATGTTCACTTTGCTTGGTTAAGGTAGTGTACCCCAGGGTTCTCCACTGTAATGTTACCATTGTCCCCTTTGCAATTAATGAGTAATCTGTGGGGAACTTCTCCAGGGGTGTATACATTCTGATCATCTTCAAGTTTTCACATAATAGTTTAGCAACCATGGATGATTCTTACTTGAATCAATGGCTACTATGATTGGTTGCAAAGTAGTAATTTCCTAACTTTGCATTTTTTTAGGTGGCATCATTTGTGTGCTTTTTAATAACTATGATTGGAAACAATTTTACTCAAGAATCTGAGTCCATTTTCAATCAAAGTCAAGCAATTTTCTTTTAAATCCTAAACATCCTAAGTGTTGAACATCTCAAATAACTGGCAGAGGTTCATAACCTTTACCTGCTTGGGGCCTACATTTGATTGTTCCCTCCCTTGCTCTCCCTTCTGTCCTCCAGCACTAAGCGCAGAGTGGAAATTGCTGATGGAGTAGGTGGGATGAGAAGAAAGGAAACTGCAGGTTGCTGACCAGTAAGTAGACAGGAGGGAATGACCACTGATGGAGGTTACCTGTGGGTTAGCAACAATTGACCAGGCAAAATGACATCAGACCCTCCAGTCAACCAGGAGCAACCAGATGGGGACCAGAAGTCTCCCTTATGACACCAACCAGTCATCAACAACAGCCCCCAAAACCCACACCCCCAAGATTTCTGGGCCATAATATAGTAACATATTTCCCACATTGCCCAAACTTGCCTGGCTGTTCCTGAGAAATTATTCTTATCAACAGACTACAGTGAGTTCAGCAGTAAAGACTCATAAGGAGACGTATTAATAATGCAACAAATGACATAAATGGAAGAAAAAGAGAAAAATACTCCACTATGATCTGGAAACACACAATTATCTGGAACACTTGTCACGGAGGAAGTCATGAAGCATTGTTTAAATACCTAAGTATCACCACTTTCTATAATAAACCACTGCTCATGCAAACAGGATTTTTTCCTATTAGTCTCTTATCTTTTTTTCTAGTATAATTCCGCCCAACTTTTTCAAGCTCTTATAAGCCCAAGTTATCCAAATAAAAATATGACTAGCTCAGGGGGAATTTAATTTGAGAATTTCAAAGTTCCATTTCCCTAAAGCGAAGTTGAAGCACTCCGATTCCCCATCCTCCGCTGGAATCTGCCCTCAGGCTGCATGCTGTTCAGACACAAGGACATTTTCTTTCCATTGGCTACATTCTTTTCTGTGAATATTATAAGTTCCCAGGCAAATATATTTCAGATATCTTTGTATTTATATACATTTACATACCACATTCATAAAGAAAGCCCTTCTGGATTCCTTCCAGAAATGACTGGAGTAGAGGGTTCAGATTTTGCCTGGTTTTAGAACTAATTTTTCCCTCAAGGGAAATTTTCTTGGGGAGAATAATGGAGAAAGCTATGAGCTACAGCCCAAGGCAATACTGTGCCCAGGTTTGATGTAGCCTTAATGAGGCCGTGTACTCCCAGCGTGGTGACAGGACAGGACTGCCAAAGAAGTGATGGTCTCTCCGTGATCCTGCTTGCCTCTCACCTGTCATTCCCTCGCCTACAAAGGTCAGGAGGAGGACAGGGGCGCGGTGGCTTCATTAGCACCTGGAACTTTGTGAGAAGTGAAAATTCTCAGGCTATAACCCAGACTTACTGAATTGGAGACTTGGGGAGAGGCCTGGCAATCTGTTTTTAACAAACCCTTCAGGTGATTATAATACACATTAGAGTCTGAGACTACATTATTAGCACCTGTGAGAAGTGAAAATTCTCAGGCTATAACCCAGACTTACTGAATTGGAGACTTGGGAAGAGGCCTGGCAATCTGGCAATCTGAAACCCTTCAGGTGATTATAATACACATTA
>NW_005366214.1:2712645-2715540 GCF_000412655.1 Myotis brandtii
TAAAAATATATATATATATATATATATATATATATATATTCCCAAAAAAATTTATACTCACACTGAATAATTGGTATTTCTCTCTCTCTCTCTCTCTCTCTCTCTCACTATCTCTTTCTCTCTCTCTCAAATTAATAATTTTTAAAAAATTTAAGAGTAAATAAATAAATAAAAAAACACTAAAACCAGCATGCCCTGACCACTATGGCTCAGTTGGAATATCGTCCCGTGCACCAAAGGGTTGCAGGTTCAATTCCCAGTCAGGGCTGTGCACCAAAGGTTGCAGGTTCAATTCCCATTCAGGGCACATGCCCAGGTTTCAGTTCAATCCATGTCCAGGTGTGTGTGGGAGGCAACTAATCCATGTTTCTTTCTCACACCGATGTTTCTTTCTCTCCCTCTCCCTTCCTCTCTCTCTAAAAATCAGTGGAAACATATCCTTGATGAGTATTAAAAAAAAAAACAAAAAAAACTAAAGCCAGCATATTTTTTAAGCTCTATTGTGCAGCCAGGCTGAGAACCAGAGCTAGCTAAAGAATTCTATGTGGGGGAGGAGTCCTGGGCTACAGTTTCAGGGTCACCTTTATGCGGAGGACTGTGGGACTTTAAGGTGCAGACATGGTCAAGATTTGTGGAGATTTTTTCAAGACACTGGCTGTGATTATGTCCCTTCTCTCCATGTCCATGGTAGGGACATCCTACTTCTGAAAAAGAACAAAAATGAACTAATGATCTCTTACACTCTGGAAACCTTTCAGAGTTCCAGCTCTATCCAAGCTGATAATGAAGGTAATTAAGATTGAGCCTAAAAATCAGCACAAGAGCTGAGCTGGTTGAATATCATCATCATTTTTTCCATAAACAAACAAAACCAATGGGATAAAGTTTGATTCTTTAGTAGAGTTGAATCTACCATGTAAGGAAGTAGAAGAAACAATTATCTAAATAAATTGGTACAGAGCATGGACAATATTTCTAGGAAACTAAATGTACTATCTTTACTCAAAATATAAGAAAATGAAATATAGAATGCTGTTCCACTGCATTAAGCCTATACACTTCAAATCCCTTTGCCTTTATTTTTCTTAAGAAATACAGTAATGGACCAAATCTAATTATCTTCCTCTTTGTTGAGTCTGACTTTGTTAATAAAAGCTTAAATCCATTATTTCTTTTCTTAGAAAAAAAAATTAAGCCAGACTACACTTTTTATAAATGGGCAGAGCAAAGGGGACCCCTAGTTCAGTTTAGTTGATTTTATTATAAACACAATCTACATTTATTTAATTTAAAAAGGAGGAGAAGCCCAGCCAGCATGGCTCAGTGGTTGAGCGTCAACCTATGAACCAGGAGGTCACAGTTCGATTCTTGGTCAGGGCATATGCCCAGGTTGTGGGCTCAATCCCCAATGGGGGGCATGCAGGAGACAGCCGATCAATGATTCTCTCTCATCATTGATGTTTTGATCTCTCTCTCCCTCTCCCTTCCTCTCTGAAATCAATAAAAATATATTTAAAAAATAAAAACAAAAAAGATGCGAACGTTTGGTATCTCCACACATATAAAATGTTGGCAAAGAGAGAGGGGGAAGGCCAGCTGTGTGTTCATCACTGTACAAGAGACAGGCTAGCTTTGTCCTGACTTCAGAGGTAAAGAGCCTGAGGACACCTTCCATGGTCCCACTTCTAGTGAATTTCAGAGGTTTGAAATACAGGTTTGTTTGGCTACAAAAACCCATGCTCTCTGTACTATACCAAAACTGTGTTCTTGGCTGGGATAGTAAATGGTTTAAAATAAAAACAATAAATTATTGTAGAAATGTTGACCCCCATCTTTGTCCCTTCTCACCTCTCAAAAATGCCCACCAAAGGGTGTCTCTAACCAGTACACCATTCATTCACTCAATGAGTCTCTAATATGTGCCAGGTGTGTACTATGGGCTCTGACCACAGCTCCTTATCTACATGGTGGGTATGCAGCAGGTGGGATGGTGGTTTTACTCTGATCTCCCTTTAAGGCTCCACTATGGACACAGACAACAGGGGTGAGGGTAAGGGCAGGATTGGGGGATGGGGGAGCAATTAGGGGATATGGACACATATGTAATACCTTAATAATTAAAGAAATAATAATAATAATAATAATAATAATAATAATATCTAGCTTCCCATACATCTAAATAAACTGGCTTTCATAGACGTGACTCCATTTCCAAAAAGCACTGAGCCAATAAAAGCAGTGGTGCCAAGATGCCCAAAGCAGGCCAGCCCAGCGCCTTCCAACATTTCCATTCAGTAGTTTGAACCTGAAAGTCAACATGCTAATCACATTCACTGCCCACAGTGACCAGACGTGGTCTCTGGCCGACCCACAGCTGCGCTAGTAGCATGGCCCGAGTGGGGCCACCGGGCAGCCAGCAGTCCAGGTACCTTATCCCCAAAGGCAAGTCCGCAAATCCAACCCAGAACTCGAGGCGGACCTTGAACTCGCAGCACCAAGGGCTAGTGGTGCCTGGGTGGCAGGGATCCCCAAAGCCTGGCCCTGGGCCTGAGGGCACTGCCCCCAAACGACAGCAAGGGCAGCCCCCTCTCCCTCTCTGCCCCTCTGCCCCACCGCATCGCAGCGTCCCCTCCACCTCCGTGCGGCGCACGCCCTTCTGCCACATCCCTCCCGAGTGGGCTGCCAGGACCACCTGCGCCTCTGAAGTCCTGCCTGGCAGCGAACGGTGATGGGCAGAGGACCAAGGGCCCGTCCAGGGGCGAGGGGAACCCCAGACGCTGGTCCGCGAGCCCGGCATCAGGACAGGTGTCCAAAGAGGAGAACTTCCCACCCCAGGGCCCCGCGGCCTCCCACCCGGGGCCTCCGCGGCCCAGCGCACTTACTGTCAGTCGCCAT
>NW_005366214.1:2715745-2734653 GCF_000412655.1 Myotis brandtii
TTCCCAGCCTGCTCCCCTCTCCTCCCCACCCCCAAGACAATGAATGCAGCAACTTGGAAACGCTGTCCTGGCCACGCCAGGGCCACCTCTCCAGGCTCCCTTTCCCATTACAGCCCGTTTCCAGCTCATTCCTGCCTAGAGCTTCCTACCTGTGGCTTGGGACGCAGGGATCAGTGCTTAACCCCATTGGGTGTGGAGGGCAATGCTGAGCCAGGTGCTGACGTGAACTGTTTGGGAAACCTGCCCTACACACCATCCTGGTCGGTCCCAAGGTCCTGTGCTCCTCGTGCTACCATCTATTTTGTCTCCAATGGGAAAAGAGCGTCTGGCACATAGTAGGCTCTCAGTTAATATGTGCTGAGTGGGTGACTATGTGACTGCAGGCCTGCATGAGTAAATGAATGAATGGCCAACTAACTGATTGGATGCCAACCGGATGAGCAATTAATTGGCATAGGATCAGGGGCCAAACCACAGCCCGGCCAACTGACTAGGAGAGGACTCTAGAGTCAGTGGATCAGCCTGAGGAGTGAGCCTGACCACTTTGTGCCTCACAGGCCATTTGTGTTTCAGGAGGGCTCTGCACTGAAGCTGTCTATGAAAGCTGAATACATCTTCTTGAAGTCCAGAAACCAATTTCTGATGGGCTCTTGGTATGTCACGGGGAGTGGTACATGAGAACCCCAGGTCCTTATGTAAAGAATCAAATGGCTCAAACGTGTGTCACTTCTTACAGATACAATCAGTTTGGTGCACTTGGGGATGCACATTCCCCCAATCAATGAGGGGCACCCAGCCCTGGGCTAGACGCTGAGAAGACACTGGAGTAGGTGTCATCAGAAGCAGCTGCCATTTGGCTGGGCAGACACAGGAAGCAACCAGAGAACAAGACAGGCATCCTTTGTGGTGAGGTCACAGAGCACAGATACGGGAGCCGGGGGTATCCTGAGCGGGCTCACATCCAGTCAGTACATCTGGAGTGGGACCGAGGGGACCGGTGTGTTGTTGTTTGTTTTTAATATTTGTGTGTTTAGCACAGGTGATTCTCAAAGCACCCCCTAGTTATCCACCACAGAGATCTGGCCCATCTATCTTTCACAACAGCGCTCTGTGGTAGGCCACGAAGCCAAAAGATTTGAAATGTATTATGTGGGAAAAGGAGGGGGGAAAAGAATTAAAAATGAGCCTGGTGCTTTGAACTATTTGAAGCTCAGAAATCAGGAGATGAAGCTGGTTTGAGGGGAAAGATGGGTGAGTTGGCATTGGACTCATTTGAAAAGTCAATAGGACATTTGTGAGGCTCTTTACTCATTAATCGAAGCTACTTTTCTAAGTCAGACAAAGGAAAAATTGTAAGTCAAAGTATAATTTTAATCAATGTACTCTGAATGACCTGTTAGGAAGCAGGCTTATCAGCCTAAAGCCAGATGTCAGATGAGAAGGGGTTGAGTCAGTAGGTTGTAAAGAGGTGAAGGCCCCCAGTAGAGAGTATTCTCTCAAAAAGTTTGGCAGGGGAGGAATGAAAGGGGATGGAGAGCTTTAGGGGAGAGCAGGATTGAGGGAAGACTGGGATTTTGTTTATTTAAGATAGAGCATTGTTCAGCAGGACAGACATTTCTGTCTGCATATCCACGTACATAAGAGGAGAAAACTGCACTTTCCTAATAACTACATTAACTTTGGGGCCCAGTCCCCATTCTGCCTGTTGTTATGAAGTTTGGTTTTAGTCAGGTTTTCCTCAGGCAATTCAGAGTTTTCCTTTTGGAGGAACGGGTTGGATGGCATCCGGGCCGTGAAGAGGTCTCTGGCCCCCTGGGCACTGTGTCCACACTGTGTGGACCTCCTATGCCTGGACTTATGAGCTCATCACACCTCCTCAGACGTGGATGGCCTCCCGAAATCGGTCCGTGAGTGTGGCGTCCACAGCTCTGGTCTCTTGCCCACACTCAAAGCCTCTCCAAGTCTGACTTTTCCTCCTTGACTTTCCCCTGGGGAAATACGGCTATTTGCCCACATCATTCTCTGGAAATCTATGAAATCTCAGGCCTTTCTAACCGGCCACATAACCATTCCTTTCTTGCCATTCCCTTACCATGGTGGCTAAGGGGAACTGTATACTTTGCCAACAAACAAGATGTTTAATATGATTGTGAGACAAAGGTTCCCCTAGGTCTCAACTTCTCCAACTTGTTAGTTCAACCTCCACCCCCCAAGCCCTTGGCAATGGGCCTTTTCTCTAAGAAAGGGAGTGGAAAAAGTGGGTATGGGACGTTTTCAACTCCATGTAACTGCATAAGGGTGGCCTACGCAGTAAGAACTGCTTATTATCTCATATAACAAGGAACACAAAGGTGGGTGGTCCCATGGTGGGTTTAGCATCTCAACAACATCCTGAAGACTCAGCCTCTCTCCATCTTCCTACTCTGCCATCTGCAATCTGTCAGCAGGTCCCCTTCATGATCACAATAGATTGCTGCAGCACAAAACTTCATGTCCCCACATGACAACATTCCAAAAGTCAGGGAGAGGACATACTTCCTTATCTCTCTGTTTATTAATGAAGACAATCTTTGTAAAAGCCCTCAGAAGCCTGCTCCATCAATTCTAGCTGCAATTAAGGCTGGGAAAGCCAGTATCTGTTCTTTTCAGCTTTTATGACATGTAGTGGGTTGTGCCAGCAAGGAAGAAGGGGGTAGGGAAGAGAATTGGCCTATCAATGTCTGCTTTTACCTTCTCATATCCCCAGTAGAATCTCACCTCATTTCTCTCCTTAATGACCCTTCCTCTCTCCATGGCCCAGGAAATCTATATCTTAAGGAATTGGAAAACTGACTCTTAAAAGATCCTGTATTCTTGCAAATCTTTGTATCTTTTACCTGGTCCTTAGCTTTTAAAATTTAAAAGCCAAGATTTGGGTTCCTATGGTTCTCTTAAATGCCAGGGTCTAGTTAGAGTCAGGGAGACCCATAGGGTAAATGAAATTACATAACAGGAATAAAAAATACATGTCAGTATCGAGCTAGCATGCCAGTAGTTCCAAGGGAAGGAGCCATTGGAGGAGAGGATCTAAAGCAGCGGTTCTCAACCTGTGGGTCACGACCCCTTTGGGGGTCTAACGACTCTTTCAACAGGGATTGCCTAAGACCATCGGAAAACACATATATAATTACATATTGTTTTTGTGATTAATCACTATGCTTTAATTATGTGCAATTTGTAACAATGAAATTGGGGGGTCACCACAACATGAGGAACTGTATTAAAGGGTCGCGGCATTAGGAAGGTTGAGAACCACTAAGAGAGGCAGGAATTGGCGTTGGATGAAAGAGTGGCTGGCATCACCAGCATAGGCAGAGTTTTACCTTAGAGAGAAAGACCCATTTTCATCTCAGAAACTTAAGTTGAGACAAAGAAGTAATGATGCAAAAGGATTTTGTGGTTGGAAGAGGGAGCTTGAGGGAGCTTAGGCATGCTACGTGGTCCCTGAGTTATCTATAATGTGGGACGTATGCTTAGTTGCCAAGGAAGGAAGCAGAGATGAGGTTGAGGACTTAGGACAGCAGGAAAGGTTTACTTGCTGGGAAAGCAGGTAATGGAAGGAGATGGGACTTGAACGAAGGCCAAAATAAGGAGGGGTTCCAAGTCACTGTATCCTCGCCACAGCCAGCAGCAGGGCTGAGGGTGGGGGTAGTTGGAGGGATAAATGAAGCCACAGCAGGAGTAAGGAGGGCCTGGGGGGATAAAGAGAGGTCCAGGGCCTATAGACCCTGAGGATGGTAAGTAGGAAGACAGGTTCAAATTGGGGAATGTTAGCTTTGGAGTGTACACAGGAGAAAGGACAGGACTAGCAATCTATATATATAAAAGCCTAAGTGGCCGGTCAACCATTCAACCAGTCGACCGATTGACCAGTCGCTATGACGTGCACTGACCACCAGGGGGCAGACGCTCAATGCAGGAGATGCCCCCTGGTGGTCAGTGCACTCCCACAGCAGGAACACTGCTCAGCGAGCTTACCAAGCGGCAGCGGTGGCAGGCGCAATGGGGCCAGGATGAGCAGGAATGGTGTGGCGCCCAGCTCAGGCTAGGGCTCCTCCCCAGCCACCTGCTGCTTCGCACACTACTACATCCCTCGGGGTCCCAGATTGCAAGAGGGCACAGGCAAGGCTGAGGGACCCCACCAGTGCATGAATCTGTGCAACGGGCCTCTAGTCTACACTAATAAAAGAGAAACATGCAAATTGGTGTCACTCCGCTACCCTTCCCATTGGCTAATCAGGGCGATATGCAAATTAACTGCCAGCCAAGATGGCGGCGTCTGGGCAGTGCACAGGCCCTGCGCCAGGCACGTGGGAGGCTCAGGCATGCTTGGCGGTGTGGCTGGAGCACAGTGGTCGAGGAGGGTGAGGCCTGGCTGGTGTCTTCCAGTGGTTAGAGCACCAGTTCGCACACAGGGGTTGCGGGCGCGATTCCTGGTCAAGGGCATGTGCCTGGGTTATGGGTTCCCTCCCTGTCCTTGGTTGGGGCACATGCAGGAGGCAACCGATGGATGTGTCTCTCTCACATCAATGTTTCTCTCCCCCCTCTCCCCCCACCTCCCTCCTTTACACTCACTCTGAAAGCAATGGAAAAGATATCCTGGGGTGAGGATTAACCAAAAGAGAGGAGGGTGAGGGGTGAGGCTGGAGCGGTTTTACTCGGCTCTGAGGGGCCGCCAGGGTGCAGACAAGGGAGGGGCAGGGAGGCCAGTGGGAGGCCCGTGGCTTGGACCAGGAGGGAGGGCCGGGGCTCAGGCTTGGCTTGGGGATGAGGTGGAGCCCACAGGACTTCTCCAGAGGGGAGGGCGAGGAGCGTCGAGGGCGCCTAGGGGTTTGGCCTGAGCAACTAAAAGGGCGGAGCTCCGTGAGGAGCACACGCTAGACATGGGAGCGGCAGGCTCTGGGGGTGCGTCACTGTCCACTGGGCCCGTGAACTGCTGGGGAGACGGCTGAGCTGTCAGGAGTTCCGGTACCTGCCCCACATGTATTAAAAACAAAACAAAAATGGGGCGCAAGGTGGAAGTGGCAGCTGGAAGACAGGTGCCAAGTGCAAGGATGTTGGGGTGCCGTGCGGTGGTCGGCTGCTTCCAGCAACGCCTCTTCAGAAACTAACTGCTGATGACAAGGGGTCCCCCTCTTCTCCTCCCCCTGCTGGTGTGGGAGTTGCTCCTTAATCACACTGTCGGGCACGGGTCCAGCCCCGCTTTTCGTACATTTGGGAGCATAGGTTGCAGACAAGTGGGAGGTGCCTTAGCATGTGGGTGAGCCCCGACCCCACCCCTGGTTGAGGATGCGGGGGTGGGGAGTCTGGGAGAAGCCAGGTCTGGACACACCAGTGGGAGCCAGGGCTTGGCTCTGGAGTTAGTCATGGTTCTTTCTTCATGGTCATGAGAAGCAGCCATCTATACTAATAAAAGGGCAATATGCTAATTAGACTGGATAGATCGGATGTCCTTCCGGACAAAGCCGCCACAGCTGAGAGGGCTGAGGGCAAGGCGGCCGCAGCGGCCAGCAGTGGCAGCAGCAGCGGGGGGTGATGGGGGCGGCGCCTTCCTCAGTTGCCTCATGCAGAGGGAGCAGGCCTAAGCCATCAGTAGGTCATGCCCTGAGGGCTCCCGGACTGTGAGAGCTGTGAGAGGGTGCAGGCTGGGCTGAGGGACCCCCCCCCAGTGCATGAATTTTTGTGCACCGGGCCTCTAGTTGATTATAAAATGTTTTGGCTAAGGTACAAATTGATGGTCAGCAGATGGGAACCATCCCCTACCCCCTTCCCTAATTGCCAGTTTATAGTCATGGGAATATAAAGCATAGCATGGGAAATATAGTCAATACTATTGGAATAACTATGTATGGTGTTGGATGGGTTCTAGACTTTTGGGGTGATCGCTTCTTAAGTTACAGAAATATCTAATCACTATGTTGTACACCTGGAACTAATACAATATTGTATGTCAACTGTAATTGAAAAATAAAATTTTTTAAAATAATTTTAAATAAAATAAAGTGTTTTAGGTAAGGTAATTTATGATTATTGCAAGGCTCTTCTGACTTATTATTTGCCATAATTGTGATTCAGATGTCACCATCTACATTACTTGAGTTTATTTCCAGTGTAAGACAGGACATTATCGCTGATACACACTGCATGGAGATTACCATATATGCTCTCTGACCCTTGGCCTATGGCCACATCCTGTTGACTTTATCAGCACTCAGGCTATAACAAGCAGTGAGGGCAGGGAAGGGGGAAGGGCTGAAGCCACACACCCAGTGGGTCTGCGTCACTGTGGAGACTATTTTTGGTTGAAATGGCCATTGCTTTGTCTCTTTGTTAGAGGGGATGAAATAGAAACTTACTTTAACTATGATTTATGCACATAGCTGGCAAGCTACTGAGCATTTTATCTGACAAGAGAAGAGTTTTTAATTGTTTTGTGTAAAACTTGACTTAGATTTTCAGTCTATCTGTCCTCAGCTTCTGAATTCAAATGCTTCAGTACCTTCAAACACGGCATGGATTGTGGTAATAAACCAATAAAGCTTTTCCAACTTCTTCCAAGCCTTTGGGTATTATGGCACTAAATTATGATCATATAGCACTTGGGTGACTTAAACGACTTAATAAATTCCCAAAGAATACTAAGTGGAATCTTGGTAACCTAGGAGACACTCAGGGCACAAACCCAGTGAAGGTTCAATAACTTCTGGATAAGTAGGGGCTATGGTCTCATTCATTTTTGCAGCAAAATCTGTCAGGGATGCAACCCTTGGCAGAAGGAGAGATCCACGCCTATACAACTGTGCCCTGCGTGCACACCCCTGTCCATGGAAAGCCTGAGTTTTACAAACTGAGGAATCAGAGACCAGAGACTGGGCTCTCAGGGTGGTTGGAAATCAAGATGGGAAATACCTGAAAGCAGCAATTACAGAGAGGAGAATAAAACCCCCAAAATGTGAGAGTGAAATCCCCTACAATCTTAGGCCGCAAGCGGGACAAGAACTCCACTGATTCCAGGGCCAAATACCAGTAAACTACTGCAGAGCGGAGAGTGCTGAGCAGGCATTTCAGCAGCCGCCCACTCAGGCATCTCCTGAGTTCAAACTTTAAGCCCTGCCAGGACAGAGCAATGTGGCAAACACTTCAGGCTTTCCATGAAAACTTGAGAAGGGCCACATACCAGGACTAAATATTTGCCATAAAACTGAGGACAAAAACAAAACAGATCCAGCTAACAAAGCCAACAATCAAACCTCTAGAAGTTTAAGATGCTCTGTCAGTAATATAACCATCTCCTAGAACAGTGGTTCTCAACCTTCTGGCCCTTTAAACACAGTTCCTCATGTTGTGACCCCCAACCATAAAATTATTTTCGTTGCTACTTCATAACTGTAATGTTGCTACTGTTATGAATCGTAATGTAAATATCTGATATGCAGGATGGTCTTAGGTGAGCCCTGTGAAAGGGTCGTTCGACTGCCAAAGGGGTTGCGTCCCAGAGGTTGAGAACCACTATCCTAGAACAACATTCAACATGCTTCAGAGAGAGGTAAGAGTCCAGCACCTCTCATATGAATCATCAGACAATAACTACTAGATGGGGGGTGTGGGAGGAGAATAGGAAAATGTGATCCATAGTCTATAGGGAAAAAAATCAGTCAACTGAAACACATACATTGATGACCCAAATGTTGGAACTAGCAAAGACTTCAAACTAACTAGATAAGTATATTAAACAATCTGCAGTAAAAGATGGATATAATGGGTAAAGAAATGGAGAATTTAAGCAGAGATATGAAAATCATAAAAAAGAACTATAGAGACATCCAGAATTTGAAAAATCCTACATCTAAAATTTAAAAGTTATGGATGAGATTAACAGCAGATTAACCCTTTGCGGTCCAATTTTATTTTTGGAATTCAAACAGTCTGGTCCAAATTAATTGACGGGATTGAATGTTGAACTGGTTTGCGGTGTCTCAGCCTCGACATTGGACCTGCTCCTAGAGCCTGGTCTGTCGAGTCAGCCTCCACGTTGGACCGAAATGGGTTAAATACATGAGAAGAAAGGATTTGTGAACTTGAAAACAAGTTGAAAGGAATCATCCAGTCTGAAGAACAGAGAAAAATTATGGTGGGAAAAAGTCACAATAACTTGTGGGAATGTATCAAACACACAAGTAAATAAAGTCCCAAGAAGAGAAGAGTGAGACCAATGCAGAAAAACATGTATGATAGACTGAGAAAATAAACCACAATAGACACATGTCAAACCGCTGAAAACCAAAAATAAAGAAAAAAAATATTTTTTAAAGCAGCCAGAAAAAAAGGGAACAGCAGTGAGAATTAAAACTTCTCGTCAGAAACAATGAAGGCTGAAGACATTGGAACAATCTTTAAAGTGCTAAAAGAAAAAAGCTGTCAACTTAGAATTCTAAAGCCAGCAAAAATATCTTTCAAACATGTAAGTGAAATAAAGTCATTTTCATACAAACAAAAGCTCACAGAATTTGTCTTCAACAGAGTTGAGCTACAAGAAATTAATATTGAAAGAAATTCTTCAGAAAAGGAAATTTATTCCAAAATGCAAGCACAGATTTGAATGGAGGAAAGAAGAGCACTGTAAAAGTTTCATATTATTATTATTACTTTATTTAAAACAAGAACATGTATAATGAGATTTATAACATAGAGAAATAAAATATATAACACTGTCACAAGAGATAGAAGGGGGTTTAAATGGAATTATATTAAGTGAAGGCTATCCATCCCTGTGCCACCCAGGCAGTCTGGCCTCCAAGCAATTTCTCTTAACCACTGTGCAATGCTGCTGTTTGTCAATGAACACTTTTGTCATACTTGATTCTTTCACCAAGTTGCAATACTGACAATAATGTATAGCATCATTATCATTTTAATCAAATCATGATTGTATAGAGAAATCCATAAGATTCCAAAGGCCTGTCCTGCTCACAACCTCTTCTAAGTTGCCAGAGTGGGTCCTTCCACATACTTGGCTGTGCCCTCTTGCCTGTGACACTGCTATACTGGCCACAATTGACTGTACCAGGAACTTGTGCCTTAAAGACAGTCATCTTCTGGGTGGACATCAGAGAGACCAGAACGACACAGTAATCTGTGCCAAATCAGGAGGCTCTTTTGGATTATAACTAGTAGAACCAATCAGACCTCTTTCAGAGACAGAAGTAGCAGAGGAAATGTGCAGAGAGAACCTGGAAAACACTGGAATAAGAGTGTGCATATTGTGACTATATAGCAATGGACATCTATTTCAAGACGAGGCTACAACCGGGCCATCCAGACTGCACTACATGGCAAAGACCTATTTTTTCAGCTTTCCAAAAAGCTGTGCTTCGATGAAATAAGGGGCTTACTGTTTTCTATATTCTTTTATTATTATTACTAGTGGCCTGGTGCATGAAATTTGTGCACAGAGGGGGGGTTCCCTCAGCCCAGCCTGCACCCTCTTGCAATCTGGGACTGCTGGCTCCTAACCGCTCATCTGCCTGCCTGCCTGATCATCCCTAACTGCCCTCCCCTGCCAGCCTGATCTCGCCCCCAACTGCTCTCCCCTGCCGGCCTGATTTCGCACCCAACTGCCCTCTCCTGCCAGCCTGATCTCACCCCCAATGGCCCTCCCCTGCTGGCCTGATCTCGCTCCCAAATACCATCCCCTGCCAGCCTGGTGGCCCCTAACTGCCTCCCCTGCTGGCCCAATCTCACCCACAATGGCCCTCCCCTGCTGGCCTGGTCTTGCCCCTAACTGTTCTCCCCTGCCAGCCTGATTGCCCCTAACTGTCTCTGCCTGTCTGATTGCCCCTAACTGCCTTCCCCTGCCAGCTTGATCTCGCCCCCAAATGCCCTCTGCTACCGGCCTGATCTCGCCCCCAACTGCCCCTCCCTTGCCGGCCAACTTGGTTCTAATTGGTTGGTTTCTATGCCAGTCAGCGTCAAAAGCTCTGCCTCCTAGGCAGCCATTGGCTCCTCACAGTTCACCCAGATTTGGTTCTGATTGGTCGGTTTCTATGCCAATCAGCGTCTCCAGGTATATCTCTAGGCCTGATCAGAGAGGTTGGGCTGATCAGCAGCCCCCACAGAGGCCCAGAGATTAAGAGAGAGGCAGGCTGCTGGTGAAGCCCAGAGAGAAAGAGAGAGGCAACAGCTTATCAACAGCTGCCATGGAGGCTGTGGATCAGACCCTGTCTCTCTCTCCCGGCCTCTCTCTGGGCCTGATCCATAGCCCCCTCAGCAGTCAGTGCTGGGTCGCTGCACCCGCAACAGCGGCAGTCAGTGCTGGGTCGCCATGGCAACCCAGTACTGACCGCAGGACTGACTTCCAGTGTTCGGTGGAGCCTTCGGTCAGTCGTTACGAACCCTGGGTTTTTATATATTATTATTATTATTATTATTATTGATTTTAGAGAGAGAGGGAAAGAAACATCAACATGAGAGTGAAACATCAATCAGTTCCCTCCTGCATGGGCCCCACCAGGATCAAACCCGCAACCTTTCAGTGTATGGGACAACACTCCAACCTGAGCCACACCTGCCAGCGATGTCCTCTACATTCTTAAAAGCCTCCAGCATTTTAGGTAACATGCCTTTGTTCCTTGCAACCTCAAGGAGCCTGTCCAAATTTATCTAAAAAAAAAATTTTTAAAAAGCCAGACCTGCAATATACAGCACATTAAACCAAATGATTCAGGAATAAAAAACATGTAAAAAGGGGTTATATAGCCTGAGGCACTGGCATTTACTTCAATACAGGGAATTTTTAAATGTGTTATGAAAATTACTACATAGTAGTTCAAAGATAAATGAAAATGTGAATAGTTAAGCACCCACAGAGTCCTCTCAATGCCATTTAAAAAACAAGCATTCTTCAAACTGTAATTGAATTCAAGAATCAAGGGCAAATTTGGGAAAGCATTGATATCTCTGCATATTTTCCTACGCTTTTTATGTCAAAGCTAAAGTGATAAAGATCACTTTTAGCTCATAAAGATCCCTTTTAAAGATACCTCAGTTAAAGACATTTTCCCTCTATATATCTGTGAATCTTTTTGTCATAACCAAAACCAGCTATTAGGAAGAGGATATATATCGTATCTAATTCAACTTGGAAAAAGAAAACCAGGCGCTCCTTAAATTGTCAACTGAGCCGTAAAGGTTTGTCTCACATCAATCTGAGGATCTTGGTAAACACATAAGCTTTCAATTATTCTGACTTAAGAAAATCGCATGAAACACTAATAACCACTCTGGTTTCCTTAGCATCCCAGTACATTTAAAAAGCTTACACTTTCTGGTGGTAATTATTTTGAAGTTTAGCATTCATAGCGTTTTCAAAGCAGTACACAGTTCTTAATATTTTTGACAAGTCAGTAATACAGCTCTGAATTTACAGCTGAGAAAAGGATTTAAACAAAACGAAATTAATGTTTTAAGGTTACACAATGAATCAGTGGCAGAAGTAGGATACAAATTTTTGACTCTCATTTATAGTTTCCAGATGAGAAAAATACAAGTATTCAAACCATTTTAGATAAATGAATTTTCAATGCATTTTCCCTGATATCACTGTCCTAGGAATCACTGTAGAAGACAAAGTCTTTGCCTAAATGTTGGCTCATTATCCCTCCTTTGGCAGTAGACAATACCTTGCAGGTGGTACAACTGTTTGTTTCAGGGAAGGAGCACTTTAATTGGGTGTTAAAGAGATTGGGAGTGTTTCCCACACTGAATGCACCCACTCAGTTAGGAAACCTCTGAAGCATTAAGAGAACGAGGTTAGAAACTCAGATGGGAGCTTAGGTGTGCATACAACATAAACCCATAACAGTACCAGAAAGGAAACAAAGACAACACACAAGCATTGCTCATACAGAGCTGCATACTTCTGAAGAAATAAATTACAATACTTTATTTTCAACGTGAAAAGTATTCCCCCAATAAGCATCCATACAAGCTCCATTTTCTTTATGGTCCCACTTCTTTTATTCAGTTTGTTTTTTAGATCCTCCAAGTCAGTCTGGCATATAACATTAACACTACTGTAATTCCAATTCTCTACTTTGAACAACACTTTCATATATTAAGATTTCTGAAAGCTAAGTGGTACGATTTTAAAATACAGCTTGCTTATGAACACTGCTACAATGCTTCTTCCCTTACAAAACATTAATGTAGTAAATATTTAATATTAAAATCATTTACTTATGACTTGGTGCAGTTATTTTATTATAATTAAGTTGAAAGTGTAAACAGCTTAATTTAATAGGTAACTAGTATTTTAACACATTTTGATTCTGAAAACCCAGTTAAACACAAATATTTTCTATTTTAACCCTGTTCAGTAAGTTTCAAATTATTCACACAGCATTTTCGTAATATATTCATGAAAAACTTGCTACCAGCTAACGCATTACATTGTCAGATGTAACTACATAACTCACATCTGCTTAAGACAATTTTATTACTTTTATCTACCTTTCTACATTTTCTGTTAAGATTCAGGCTGTATTCAACTGACAATTACAAAGATAACCTGTGTAGTGGAGGGTGTGGAGTCCCTTGCAAATACTGTTAGTAGGAATGTAAATCGGTAGTCTTTTTGGAGTTCAATTTGGCAACAATTATCAAAATTAGGTATGTGTGTGTGCGCGGGCACACACACACACACACACACACACACACACACACACACACACACAATTTGACAGGCAAATTAATGTGCTCACATAAGTGAGCCAAGATATGCACAAAAAGGTCAACCCAGCATTGTCTGAAATAGTGAAAAATGAAATGAACCCACCTGTGCCGAAGAGGTACTAGAGCAGGCCTTGAGACTGTCACCCTTGGGAAGGCTTGCTTGCCAGGCTGGCCTTTGACTAGTGTCTGGGAACTTGGCTGGTGAACAGTTTCCTGCATTGACATAAAGCTTTCCCCAAGGATCCAAACCTGGAAGGACCTAGAAGCCACAATGGAACTGATGTACTTCAGCATATAACCCAGGGCCACTCGCACTGAGACTCAACTGGCTTTAAAATAAACTTTCCTTATTGTTTAAGCCATTTTGAAATAGCTTAATGCTTGCAGTCAAAAGTACTCCTCTGGATTTCCGTTTCCATTGGCTTATGTGAAATGACAACTATAGGCCAGTGTCTGTTTTTGTATCTAGATGTACCACTTACTAACTTTGTGAATGTGGGGAAGGCATCCTGAGGTACTTTCTTCATTTTTCATGTGAAATGATACCTTGTATTTTATTAGCATTGTTATGAAAAAATAGAGGGCTACTCACTGTCTTAGCTATACAAGGTTTGTAAACTTTAATGATCAGACAAGTTTATTCAAATAACCTGGTATATAAGTAGCCAATAATGGCTCCATATCTCCAAGTGCCCCAGCCCTAGAATATTTAAATCCCAGAAGCGCTGCTCAATGTCCACATTATGAAAACTGCCCCATCTATTACTGGAAACATCTTAAGTCAGTCATGGGAAACAATTTTGTTTAGTAGCTAGCATGATGACATAGATTCTAATAAATCAAAGTCTTACTTGGGCTAGTGTTAGCATTTTGATTTTAAAAGATTACAGATATCACACACTGTCACTCACTACACACTTGTAGAATTCCTGAATATACAATGCTGGAAAAATGCATGAATACAATCAACTGTAAGACAGGCTGAGCACACATGATGTGGAAGTGATCTGCCACTGGCAGCAACTTAACATGGCTCAAGCAATCTCCATTTAAATGTCTCAAATGAGAAATTAACAGGGAGGCACATTCAGGAAGCTATAGAATTTTTTTCTGAGTACCAACTACTCTGTACCACAGACAAATTCTGAAATTTACATTACCACTCTTAAAGGTTTCATCAGAAATAATCAATATTTAAATGTACTTAATGTATTTACTAATCATGTTATAATATGTGTATATGTATATATATGTATATATATACATATATATAGACACACACATACATATATCTATACATATATAAACAGATATATAAACACATACGTATATCTATACATATATAAACATACATAAATGTTAGGCCAAAGGGAGCTTTAAAACAAGCACCAAAAAATATTTATTGATCACAGAAGTAGAAACTGAGCTTCCTAAGATATCAATCACATAAGTTACTGACCACATAAGTTTCATATATTAAAAACTAAAGCAAATAAAGCAAAAACTTTAGTGCGCTTAACCATACAATATACAAAATAAATCCATTACCAGAGTGTAGATACAAAACAATTAGCCATTTACATGCAATTAACATTAATAATTCAAGAAAAAAAGATTTTAAATATAATATTACCAAAACTGTACTAACATAGTGTAATAACACAAAAGCTGTAGGAAATATTAAAAATCTGCAAATAACAGGATTACTCTATTATATTATAAATCAAAATTTTCTCTCCTTACACAGATTTCGTAAAAGAACATGTTGAAAATAAATTTGAGTAAGTTCTTACTCTCAGTATGTTTCTTTTGGTTCTGGAACTATATTAAAGTATTGCCATGTCAAAGATATCATCTATAGTTTCCCAGAAGGATCGTCTTTAATAGTGGCAGTCTTCCTGTTCTATACACAGAATGTAACTCTCCTGTCAGAAAGCTCAAAATTGAACTACACCAGCCTCTTTGTTCTGGTTTTTCTTTTCCTCTTGAGTGACGTGACCTCTAAAAATATAAAATTAAGAAGTCTGTCAGGTCTAAAAAAATAATAACATACACTGAAACTATACAGATGTTTAATTGGTATTAAATAAGAATGCCATCACAGCAAAACTCCAACAAGAAATCTTAAACCTGGCATATACGTAATTTTTTTCCTCAAAACGATATTGTAGTTGAAAACTTACTAATGCAGACTCTAGTCATCCTAAATCCTACTTAACAATAAGCTACTCTGAAGATGTTTCATATGGGTATGCCCTCCCTATAATCAGCATGGATCCAGTGTGCCCATCTGAAAGGTATCCAGGCCAGTGCTAAGAGAGATGAAGAGCCAAGGATTTCAGTTTCACTTCACTTAAACCTGAAAATGTAACCCAGGACACTAGTACCATACATCTTTGTGGCTACCACAGCAGACACCAGATCCAACACGAAAATAGGTGTCCATCTAGAAATAGCTGTAAACCTAACAGTTACTTGTAATTAAAAACAAAACAACAGAAGATAAAAAAACATAAAAAATGAAAAGAAATATTCCCCACCAGTGCAAAATACAAGGGGAGTAACAGGAAAAGGAATAAGAAAGGACAAAGGAAAAATTAAGAGAAAGGAAAGAGACTGCTAGAAGAGAGCAGCAGTCAGGACAGAGTGCAGCAGGCCCCATGAACAAACTATCCGGAGTAGAGCAAGTCACAGGTCTGGAAGGGACTTCGTTAAAAAGATGAAATTGCCCTGGCCTGTGTGGCTCAGTTGATTGGGCATTTATCCCGTGAACGGAAAGGCTGATGGCTCGATTCCTGGCCAGGGCACATACCCTGGTTGTGGGTTCGATCCCCAGTAGGGGGTGTGCAGGAGGCAGTTGATGGATGTTTTGTTGTCACATCAATGTTTCTCTCTCTCCCTCTCTCTAAAAACCAATTTAAAAATCTTAAAAAAAAAGATAAAACTGATAAAATGCCTAATGTGTTTGATTATATCAAGAGGAGATTTATACAATTGAAGAGTGGTCTGGGGGTAAATCAGTGATAAGCACATGAAAAAAAAAATCAGGCAAAAAAGTTATTAACTCTCTAGGGAAAATAATAAATGCATATAGATTAAGAAAAAATCATAGTCTATTCCATGGCCCTCCTGCCAATAATGTTTTGTAAATGTTGAATACCATTACAACTAAAATAATAATTATATTGGGCGGGTGGGGCTGGGAAGCGTTCATGTTTTGGGGCTGAGAGGCGAAGAATATGAGAGAATTAAATCCTCGCCTTCCTCAGTGGGAAGCCAATAGATAATCCACAGAATTGAAATATGAAGAAATGGCAATATAAACATGTTATTTAGAGACACAAAGGTAATTAGTAATGGGGTTAAAAGTGTTGTCTCTGGGGGTTAATAAATGGGAGTCAGAGTTAGAAGACTGGTTTCTTATGAGTACTATAAAATTATTTGAATTGTAAAATAAATTATGTGCATATGTAATAACGAGTGGCCCACTGCACAAAAATTCGCGCAATAGGCCTTCCTTCCTCTGGCTGTCGGCACCGGTTTTCCTCCGGCACCCAGGACCCAGGCCTTTGGTCCAGCCGCAGCAGCGAGGCTTGGCTTCTCTGCTGTGGCTGCTCCCAGCCCCTCCTTTTATTTTATTTTCTAGCTCCTCCAGCGGAGCCCAGGGCGGACTGGAAGCCTGGGTTGCCCCCGGTGACCCAGGCCCCCAGCCACTCCTTGAGTGGAGCCCAGGACCCCAGACCCTCCTTGAGCAGAGCCCAGGGCGGGCTGGAGGCCTGCCCCCAGCCACTCCTTGAGCGGAGTACAGGGCTGGCGGGAAGCTTGGCTTCCTCCGTCGCCAGGAGCAACCCAAGCCTCCTGCTCGCTCCAGCTCTGTGGCCGCCGCCATCTTCAGTCGTCTTCAGTCTTCGCTCTGCGCCTGCGTATGCAAATTAACTGCCATCTTTGTTGGGTTAATTTGCATAGTCACTCTGACTCTGACGGGCTGGTGGGTGTAGTGGAGTGGCAGAGTGATGGTTAATTGCATGTTTCCCTTTAATTAGTGTAGATGATTAATGAAAACCAAATTTTTAATAAAAATAAGCTGATAGATTTTCAAACAGGACTAGTCAGCTGGCCTAAGGTATGTGTGTGATTAATAGTTTACACACAGTAAAAGCCTGCAAGCAAGACTGGAGAGAAGCTAAGATCTGAAATTCGCCACAAGATTGTAAAGGACTGTTTTATGCTGACATAAGCAAACCACAGAAATGCTCAGATTTCTGAGGGAACAAATAATCCCTTTTAATTGTCTATTCTGTCTTCCACATGCTTCTATAGCACCCTGCTTCTCTTTACCATCGTGCACTGGCTTATTTTCCTCCCACACTAAACTTTAAGGTCCTTGGGGACACAGACTGATATAAATCATTCAACAAATATTTATTTAGGTCCACTATGGGCCAGTCACTGTACTCAGATCCACTCAGATCTACAATCACAGTGATTAAAATAATACGGTTCTTAAATTATTATAGTATATATCTTTATATACTATGAGAATTTAGCTAAGTACTTGAAAAACAAGAGGCACCCAATAAATGCTTGCTGAATAAATACATAGCCCAAATGAAAAAAGTCATTGCCGAGCTGGTGTGGCTCAGTGGCTGAGTGTCAACCTATGAACCAGGAGGTCACAGTTCAATTCCCAGTCAGGGCATATGCCCAGGTTGCAGACTCAATCCCAAGTGTGGGGCATGCAGGAGGCTCATCAATGATTCTCTCTCATCATTGATGTTTCTATCTCTTTCCCTCTCCATTCCTCTCTGAGATCAATTCAAAACAAAAATTTTTAAAGAAACTTAAAAAAAGAAAGTCATTAGGCATTATCCTAATACATATTACATTCATTATCATTGATGGATTACCAATTACTACTCTTAAGTGTCTACATTAACAGTATGATTAATACTAAAATTCTCCAATATGCCAAAGATAAAAACAAGAACACAGAACCAACCATCATGATCTTTAAGGGTTCTAAACCTTAATGCTCTGAGCATAGCTTTCTTTCCCAGTTTGACAAAACCTCACCTGTACCTGTTTCACTCTGACTTCCGTTCTCCTCACCCTCCTCTGTAATAACAGGCATACTCAGACTCAAACATCTATCTTCCTTATGTACATTCTGCTTGTCATCTGGAAATAAACAAAAAAGTGGTTTTATATCAAAAAAGAATGTTAATCTTTAAGAAAAAAAAAATTTATACAAATAATGTCACTATTATAAAAAATAGATGTTTAAAAGCTAAAACTGTAACGGTAAACAGAAATATGCATGTTAAAATATATATCTTTAAGTATTAATACATTTGTATTTATGCTTTGAAATAGTCTCTAATCTTCCATTAAAGAAAATGGAGGAAAGGGGAAGAAACAAAATTAGCCAAATACAGATATCGTATTTAATCCTTGTCACACACAGCACAGTATGTTATCTGCTGCTATCAGAGGATAACCACATGTGTTACTTTGACTATATTAATTAATGACAAATGTTATTTTAAAGTTAATAGCCTTGTTTTTGAATGAAGACACACTTCCTTTTATCACCACATATGCTCTACAAGACATATTTCTCTACTTATAATTTGCCATTGACTTTGCATTTTCCAAAACATTGGAGGTTTTCTACATCAACCTTCTGTTGTCTGAAGAAATATCCTATTCAAATTTATCAGATACCATTGTCAGATCAGTTCTCATTTAGCACATAACACCCATGTCCCAAGAGCAACCTCCTCCCAAGAATCACTATTTATTCCTTACTAGAGGCCCGATGCACAAAAATTCGTGCAAGAGTAGGACTTCTTTCCCCCAGCTGCCGGCACTGGCTTCCCTCTGGCACCCGGGACCTGGGCTTCCCTCCTCCCGCCTCCAGCAGGCACCTGGGACCCCGGCTGGCTTCGCCTGGGCCCCAGCTTCGTCAGAAAGGACATCCGGAATGATGTCCGGAAGACATCTGGTCTAATTATCATATTACCCTTTTATTAGTATAGACTAGAGGCCCGGTGCACGAAATTCGTGCACTGGGGATGGGTGGGGGGTCCCTTAGCCCAGCATGTGCCCTCTTGCAGTCCGGGACCCCTCCCTTGTTACTG
>NW_005366214.1:2735417-2737650 GCF_000412655.1 Myotis brandtii
TCCGGAATGATGTCTGGAAGACGTCTGGTCTAATTAGCATATTACCCTTTTATTAGTATAGATGCTTCCTCATTCTTCTCCATAACACTTCTACTGCCTGACATACTGTATATTTATTTGTTTCTTTACAGTCTGCCTCTCCCACTAGGATGTAAGCCTCACGAGGATAGGTTTTGGTTTAAGTTGATGTACTCCAGCACTTAGAAAAGTGCCTGGCATATAGTAGAGCTTCAATAAGTATTTGTTAAATGATTACATATGATTCAACTATTTTATAATAAAATATTTCATACAAGTTTCTATACTAATAATAGCCTAGATGGTCGTCACGCCCTCACATCGTCACAAGACGGCCGTCACAAGATGGCTGCACACACAGCAGAGTTGGGGCCCAGCGGCCACTCTGCGTGGTGAGGCCTGGGGGTCCCGCGGCTCTGCGTGGAACGGAAGAGACCGGTCCCAGCGTCTCCGCCACCTTGCGCAGAGGAGGCAGGTTAAGGCAGGGGAGGGCAGTTGTGGGCGATCAGGCCGGCAGGGGAGGGCAGTTGGGGGCAATCAAGCCAGCAGGGGAGGGCAGTTGGGGGCCGCCATCAGGTCAGGGGAGGGCAGTTGGGAGCCATCATGCTGTCAGGGGAGCAGTTAGGTGTCAATTGGGCCGGCAGGGGAGCGGTTAGGGGGAGATCAGGCAGGCAGGCAGGTGAGCAGTTAGGAGCCAGCGGTCCCGGATTGTGAGAGGGATGTCCGACTGCCGGTTTAGGCCCGATCCCCTGCCGGCCTGATCTGGCCTAAACCAGCCTAAACCAGGTAGAGCAGGTGAGTGGGGGTGCCAGACCAAGGTGGGGCTCTAGTCACTGTCATTGGGGCAAGCCTCCGGTGGTTACTGAAAATTCTTTGCTCCCATGTGCCACGGTCCTGCCGGGCGCTCGCATCTGCTGCCGGTGCCAGCCCCACTCACACCCGCTGCCGGCGCCAGAGCCAACGCTTGCACCCGCTGGCCAACCTCCTGTGTCCCTTCCCGACCCGAATCGTGCACCAGTGGGGTCCCTCGGCCTAGCCTGTGTCCTGTCACAACTCTGGGCTGAAGGACCCCACACCCCGAGTGCACGAATTTCATGAACCAGGCCTCTACTATGTTAATAAGTACCTGTTAGCACAGAAGGCAAGACATTAAATGAAAATGAGTTTAAGCCTTCTGCTCTGAACAACATATACTGAGATCTTAATGGGGTACAGATTTTATGGAATGAAGAGATTGCTCTAAGATGGAGTTGAGTAAATTGTAGCAATAAGTTCCATTTTGAACACAATTCAAACTTAATATCAATTTCTACTGAGTCATTAAAATAGAATTTTACCCTTACTTGCAAGTCCTACATATTAACTACTATAATTTTTACATGATTTTTAAGATGATAATCTTTTAGAAAATCTGTTTCCATTTCTAATCACATTTTTTACACTTAGAACCTATAAATTTTTCAATTGTTCACAAAATTATAATTAGTATGCTCTACCTGGAATTATTAATATTGTTCTTCACAATTGTTTAGTCATGTCCATCCATATCAATTATTAATGATTTTTTTAATCCACATTTACAACCTAACAGAATCTATCCAACACTGTCAAGGGAAGAATTTCTGAGTTCAAAGCTGAAAAACAAACCTTTGTCTAGTCACATGATAACTGACTGCAACTTAGAAATCTAATACTTCTACATTAAATGAATGTTTAAAAAATAAAAAGCAATATTCTCTAAAAGTTCATTAAAAAAAAACCCACCATGCTTCACACACATACACACACACACACACATACACACACACACACACACACACACACACACACACACACACACCTTCCCATAATGCATTCAGGAACCAAGAAGTGAGCACACAAAACTTCAAGATATTTATCTCAAAGCCCACGTCTATAATAATAGAAGTGTAATATGCTAGTTAGACTGGACGTCCTTCCGAATGACCTCCCGGACGAAGCCAGGACTGTATGGGAAGCCCAGGTCCCGGGGGCCTGCTGGCGGCCAGAGGAAAGCTGGGGTCCAGGTGCCTGCCAGCGGCCAGAGGGAAGCCCGAGGCCCAGAGGGAAGCCCAGGTCCCAGGTGCCAGAGGGAAGCTGGTGCTGGAAGCCTGGAGAAGGAAGGCCTACTCTTGCATGAATTTCGTGCATCAGGCCTCTAGTCTACATATATAAAAGCCTAAGCAACCAAATGACC
>NW_005366214.1:2737988-2740488 GCF_000412655.1 Myotis brandtii
CACCGAGCCTCTGGTATTAAATAAAGCACATGAGCCCTGACAAGTGTTTCTCAGTGGTTAGAGTGCCAGCCCTTGCACCAAAGGGCCGCAAGTTTAATTTCCAGTCAAGGGCATATTCCTGCAGATTCAATTCCCATACCTGGTTGGGGCAGGAGCAGGAGAAACATCTCACATCCATGTTTCTCTCTCTATCTTTCTTTTCTCCTCACTCGCTCCCTCCCTCCCTTCCACTCTCTCTGAAAAGCAACAGGAAAAATATCCTTTGGTGAAGATTAACCAAAAAATAAAATAAAATGAAGTACACAAACTTCAGTCACAGGTATGTTCCTCAGCCTTTATCCAGAACCTAATTACATTTATTTTACAGAAAACTAAGAAGAATGGACAGTTTCTTAAACCATTACAATTAAGAAGTAGCAAAAGAACAAAAAAAAATTGCTGCAAGCCTGCACACTGAGAACAGAGGGAAGACACCCACCACAACGAGTATGACAGAAAAACTATATTTAAAGAATAGGACACAGAGCTGACACAGAACTGCAGCATGAAGCCATAAGTTTAAAGATAAAATGCCCCACTTGATAGGATCATTGTATTATAAAACCCAGTAAAATAATATGCTCATGATGCTAACCCTGAGTCATAGAGAAAATTAAATTATGTTCAGGATACATTTTAGAAAACAGGAGAACATAAAAAAATAATTTTAGTATTTTTCTAATTATAAAAATTATAAATGCACATTACAGAAAACAAGAAACATACAGCGAAGAATATGTTTTAGAAAGATATCAACCAGAATAATTAAACTTTTAAAAAGTAAATTTTGACACTTAAATCATTAATCTCAATTATCCACAAAACTAATTCCCCAAACAATGTCAGATAGTTTTACTATGCTCAGAGCAAACCCTGTGGGATGTAATTAAAAGTAATAGAGTATTGCTCAATCTCAAAACTAATGATTACTAGACATGCAGCTCGAATACAACTTACTTAAGTGCATGTCTAATTTGAGCTCCAGATCCACATTCCAATGACCCGAGAGACAGCAAGGATAGCCATTAAAGATTCAGACTTGGATCCAGGCAGACTGCCATTCATTCAAGTCTCAGCTCTGTTTAGTAGCGAGGTGACTCAGACATGTGAAAAAAGTTGGGCAAATAATAAGGTTACATTGCCCTAACCGGTTTGGCTCAGTGGATAGAGCGTCAGCCTGCGGACTTAAGGGTCCCAGGTTCGATTCCAGTCAAGGGCATGTACCTTGGTTGCGGGCACATCCCCAGTAGGGAGTGTGCAGGAGGCAGCTGATCAATGTTTCTCTCTCATCGATGTTTCTAACTCTCTATCTCTCTCCCTTCCTCTCTGTGAAAAAGCAATAAAATATATTTAAAAAATAATAAAAAAATAATAATAATAAGGTTACATAAGATCCTCTTCATCATCTTATCATCATTACTCTTACTAATGTCCTTCCAGAAATGTTCATGTTAAATTCTAAGAATGGTGAGCAAGTACAGCCAAAGCTTAAGTAAAACAAACCTAGTAAATCCAATCAATATACTAAGCACCTATTTATGTGCTAGAGAGCTATTGTAGGAATTGAGCTTGAAAAGGCAGATAGGTATATATCCATCCACCCAACCCCCAAAATAAAAACTTCATCCTGTGATTCTTATTTCTGTTAAAGGCACCAATATTCCCTCAGCTGTTTAAGCATTAAGCATCCTTGTCTAATCCCTCTCCATCACCCTCTATATCTGGTTACCTATAGATATACATTGGCTGTCATATCTGTTAATCTACTCATCTAATTCCTACAACCACCTGGTCAGATACTCATTACTCCAATACAGCCTTTTACTTAGTGTTCCTATTTTTAGTTTGTTCCCACCTACCTACCATGCTACTCCCAGTAGTAGGTAGGAATGTGTTTTATATAAGTCACTAAATATTTAATGTTTCTAGTGCTCCTTTTTTCCCCTGAGCCTGCTAATCAAACTCCAACTTTACGTATGATGAATACATATGCTATCTGTATATTTTTTAAAAATTAAGCTATTAAAATACATAGTCATTTCTTTAAGAACCAAATACCAAAGTTAATTTTATAGATACACTATTTCAAAAGAAAAACAGGTACAGCTTAATTAGTGCAGCCAGAGGGAAATATGTTTTACAGAATGTTATTGCTTATCATACCTTATTTTACACATTGGTTTCACACACAAGAACTACTAATAAAGTATAATCTGGAAAGTTCTAGACTGGTTCTATAACTGTCTAGCTATATCACTTTAAGCAAGTTATATTATTAATCTACTAAAGGCCCAGTGCACGAAGTTTGTGCACGGGGGGATGTCCGATTGCCAGTTTAGGCCCGATCCCGTCATCCCAAAGGGACCTAACTGCTGGCTTCTAACCACTCGCCTGCCTGATTGCCCCTAACCACTCTACCTGCCTGCCTGATCGCCCCTAATTGCCTCTGCTTGTCGGCCTG
>NW_005366214.1:2745488-2753217 GCF_000412655.1 Myotis brandtii
GCAGCCACCACGCAGGTGTAGCTCTCTGCTGCCATGCAGCAAAGCGGGACCAGGACCTCCAGAGCTCTGACTTTTAAGAGAAGCTGGGTGTCTGGAATTTCGCATGAAGTCTACAAATATTTACGTTAGTAATTAACTCACATTTTTAAAACAATGTTAGGATGATCAATGCTGTGCCAAACAAAACACATCTGTGTGCAGGATTTGGCCCACAGAGCGCAACCTCCAAAAGATGCTAAATTTTAAAGACTGCAATAAATCTGTGGTACGCCAGGATGACTCATTCCTCTATAATTATATAGTTACATATATTACTTAATTATACATTATATAATTGTTATTAATTATTATTATTTGGTTATAGATGTAATCTATATAGAATCTGTTTGTAAGGTTAAAGAACATCACATAGCTAATAAGTGGCCAAAAAAAAGTAAAGCCCTCCAAATCTTAGGTCCACAGGAATGCAGCCAGCCACTCAGCTAGCTGCCTCTCAACATTATCACCCTTCTGTGTTCAGTGCAATTGCAAAGATGAGGTATCAAAAAGCAGTCACATACCTTCCTGTCTTTGTGCCACTGCTGATGCTCCAAAATTATTGTCTTAATATTATCAAAGAAATCATCCTTTACCAAGCTGAGGGTTTTGTTTGGATTGGACTTATCGGCTGAAATTACATGTTTCATGTTCTGATAAAGATCATGAACATTCAGCATTTCCTAAAGGTGAAAACATGAGTCTTTTATTCAGTTTTATAGGAGAAACTTACAGGCAAAACCAACACAAAATAAAATGGCATTCCAAAGTGACTCTGTTGATAAGGAATAACATGCCACAGTATATTGAAAACAGTATTTAATAAAGAGGCTGCTTTCCAAAGGTATGGATTCATTCAATTCAACTCAACAAACATTAAGTAACATACACTGCATGAGGAAAGACTAATGGTTAATAAATGATTGAATTCCTGGATATAACAAAAATTATTTGTAGTATAACATATCATTAAATATCACTACTGATAATAACTAAAATCCCATTTTTATTTTATATTGTCATACCAAGGATATGCACATAGTTCTTTATGCTCAGCTGGAAGTTCCTGTATGATTCACCTAATCCCCACAGAGATGTGCTGGCTTTCACACGTCTCAAAGCCTATGTGCCTGTACCCAAAACTTCATCATTGCTTCAGTATTAAAAGTTAGGATTAAAAATATAGAGGGGATTTATGACACCATTTGAGGCAATGTTCATTAATTAGACCCTTCTCCCCCAGAAACCTTCAGCTAAATCGGCAGATCTATGGGGTAAGGAGAAAGACAGCACACTTAAGAAATCAAATAAAAACTGGTATTGGGACTTGGCTCAAAGTTCAGCAGGGAACTAGTGACATCTGAGTCATCCCTAAGTTGGGCTACTCAATTCATTTCTAGATTTTGACAGAATAACAGACATCTGTTCAAGGAATCAGAAACTGCTCAGTGGTGGTGAGTGCTCATACATGCAAGATCTTCAAAGGGGAACAATGTCCAGACATGGGGAGCCCATAACTTTTTACAGTTTACCATGTGCTGTACTCCCATTATTTTACCACATGCAGGGGAAATACAGGGGAAAGACCGTTAGCTGGACCTGGTTTTGGCCTGAGTTCTGTCACTTGCTAGACTGTGACCTTGAGCAAATCCCTCAATTTGAGAATCATGTTCCACAATTGTACAAAATTAAGCAATGCCACCTAACCCACTGTAAAAATAGTAGTTGATTTTATGAAAGTGAGAGTGTTCTGTATAATGTACCAATAAATCGCTATACAAAATTAAAGTGTTAAGACATAAAATAAAGTGCTTGGACTCTGGAGCCTTATAGACTTGGACATTCAAATCCAGTGTCTACACCTTACTTTATTTACTTTTAAATATGTTTTTACTGATTTTTAGAGAGAGAAGTGAGAGGAATAGAGAAATAAAAACATCTATGAGAGAGAAACATCGATCAGCTGTCCCCTGCACATCCCTTACTGGTGACCTCTTAGTTCATGGGTAGACACTCAACCAGTGAGCCACACCAGCCAGGCTGCACCTTACTTTTTGCAAATTACATAACTTCTCTGAGCCTCAGTTTCCTTGTTTTTAAAATCAGGAAAATACCACCTCCTCTGCAAGGTTACTATCATGATTAGGGAGATAACATAAACATTTAACATAGTTCCTGGTACATGTTGAAAACTCAGCACATAATGGCCATTATTATAATTGTATAAATGAAAAACAAAAAAGACTTAGAAATAAAATAATTAGCTGAAGGTCATATTTAAGTAGCAGAGTTCGAATTAAAAATCAGATGTTTGATCCAATATCCTATCCTCTTCATTTTAACCACAAAACTAAAACCAATGAGTGGGAGAATCACGACCAGAATTCAGGTCTGCTGACATGGAGACATAAAAGCATTTGCAAGTAGAAAAGTATTAAATTTAAGGATTATCAATGAGTATGGGTCAAAGGCTAGACAAGGACATGACAAGTAGAATTAACAGAGGTATTGAGAGAAAAGGCTCTCAAAGCAGATCTGTGACAAGCCAAAGATGTGAGATAAAGTCAGGATGACTTCAGACTCCTCCATTCCTAGAAGCTTCTAGGAGTAGGCATCCCATAGCCTGGCCCTCCTCTCCAATCACCCTAAAAGATAGACCTTTGTGCATCATCCCAGCTCTGTTCTCTTCAATCTTCCTAGTTTTCAATAGTGGGTTTTCAAATAAGCATTGTAAAAAGGAACTTAGAAAATAAATACACATTGTTAAAAAAAAATAAACTCACTTTAAATTCTTGTTTTATCACCTACCTAAAAAGTCAAATACAAATGTGGTTTCAGTATCTGAATCTAAATATCTTGAGTTGAAATCCAGTCTTCTATATCTTTGTTTCTTACTGTATTTTGTGATTTATTCCATAAACTTTTATATATTTAGGGTGCATTATTTCTGATACTTTAGAGAAAATAATATTCATTCTATGGTTAAAGTCATTAAAAATTTTTCAGTATCCAGTAGATAAAGGTATAACCTCAATATATAGTTAACAATAAAATGATTTATTTTTAAATTTCAAGAGAATAAAAGAAATTTACCTCTAATACATCAGAAGTGATAAGTTTCATTACACGATCATTTGGTTCCTTAAATTCTTCCGTAACTGGAGTTCGCTGAACTTTTTTCTTCATTCTAAATGACAGCTATTTGATAAAGAATGTCTTTTAAAGTATATTTTTAAATATGGAAATAAGTAAGACAGCAGCAAAAATTGTCTATCAGTAAACATGGATGAAACAAAAGCAGCACTATGTACATATTAAATAATCCATTTTTAAAGACTGTTAGAGATAATCCTTTTGAGATAATCCTTAAGATACCATGCCAAGTACTTACAGATTCCGATATTCAAAGAAGTTCCATTATTTGCCAGCTGATGGCAGAGCCAGAACTAGAACCTAGTGCTCTTCTAATGTAGTTTCTCAATTGTCATAAGATCAAAGAGATATCATATTTTATTAGTGGAAGTTTCAACTTTTCACCAACTGACATTAAAATTCTTTGGTCGTCTTTCAGCCGTATCCTCTCTGATGTTTGAATAAAGAATGAACAAATGCAGATACTGAATTTAATGTCCTCTCCTAACAATCTGCCTAACAGATGGCATTCGGAAATGCACTGCATTTAAAAGCAGAGCCTGAATTTTGATTGCAACAAAAAGTAATCAGGAAGCATTTTCTCCTATTTTAGGAAGCCTTTCTATAAGTACTGGAAACTATATAATAATCTCTCCACATTATGGAGACTGAAGCACTTTATGGACAATGAACTATAATTTCTCATTTTGAAGAAACAATTTATTTTAGGTAACATACCAATTTGGGCATTGCTGTAAAGTGAAATGCTTTGTCTAGTCGTAGCTTCCTAAAAATATAGGCTACATCAAAATGTTCCGAATTTATCAAATCTTGTTGAAATTTTAAAATTTCATCCCAGTCCCTCAGGGCAACTCTAATCTGCAAACAAGAGAAGCAAAAAAGTCGTTACTAAATGTAAATCTTCTTTCACAAATGTTTTATATTTTTAAACACTGGCATTTCTGTATACATCAAGTTTGTTATAAAAATATTGTACCCGTTTATGTTTCTGCTGGTGGAAAACAACTCATCAAGTATTACCTTTTGTTTTGGTTGACACAGTTGGGTGTTATATAATCCATACAGCAGATACAAAGCACCAACTCGGATCTGGAAGGCGTATGGAGGTAAAAAATATCGCCAAGCCAAAGCTAAAGCTTCTTTTGTAAATGTGTTCTTTTCTAAATTTCTCATTTTGCCACTAGAAAACAAAGAGAAAATATGTTACGACTTTAAGTAAATAAGTAATGAACAAAAATTACAAGAGGTATATTCTAGCAGCTGCTAGAAATTGGGTGGGCGTTCCACATCTAATCCCTTCCTGATTCAAGCACAAAGACCTAACCTTTGGTTGTATTTCCTCCACTGAGGCATAGGTGTACACTAGGTAAACATGATGCATCTTCCTAAAGCATCAATTTGACTTGCTGAATTAGGGAGCAAAGGGGGTGGGGGATGCATATTATTCCTGGTTAAGAATTTATATCCTATATAAAAAAACCTAATATGCTAAATGTCCGGTTGTCCACTCAACCAAAGCGTAATATGCTAATGATATGCTAAGCCTAATATGCTATGTGTCCGGTTGTCCACTCAACCAATCAAAGCGTAATATGCTAATGATATGCTAAGGCTGCTCAATCGCTCGCTATGATGTGCACTGGTCACCAGGGGGCAGAGAGTTGACCGGTCGATCAGCTGCTATGACGTGCACTGATCACCAGGGGGCAGATGCGAGTCGACCGGTCGATCAGTTGCTATGACGTGCACTGATCACCAGGGGACAGACGCTCCAACCATTAGGTTAGCTTGCTGGGGACTGAGCGAGATGAGCCGAACATGCCCTGGAGCCCTCCCGCGGCCCCTCCCCCCTGCTGGCCCAGCCCCCAATGGGCCCCCATCGAGGCAGGCCTGCCAGACCCCACCCTCTAGTATCAAAATAAGCATGATTATGTTACAGAATAAAATACACAAGCTACATGTATTTTAATATATAATGGATATTTTCCCCAATACTCTCAGGGATTCACACTAAACCTCATTTGTCTTGGGACACCTAGATAAAAAAAGTTAGAGACCATAAATACATCCCACCCCCTCCTTTCAATTCTTCAGGGCAAAGCTCACTTAAGTAAAGAAGGAACAGGAGCAGGATAGGAAAGTATACTCCACTTTACTCGCAAAGCCTGGGCTCTTCAAATAATAAATACAATAAAAGAATGCAAAATACCTACTTTAAGGACAGGCAACCAAAGCAACTTCTAAAGAAAATCCCCTACTCCTCAAGTGGTCTATATTTTTCCCCTCATTTTAGTTTTTTCTCATTAGCTAAAAAATGAGGTAACCCCAGCAAAATGTTCCTGAACTACCACATTTCCCAAGAGGATTACAGTGAAAGATAATGGGTTTTGCAAACAGGCAAACATATAGGTTTCCATACCTGCTTTACCACCTACTTACTAGCTGTGTGATCAGGGAGAATTACTTAACCTCCTTAAACCTCATTTTCCTCATTTATAAAACATCCATTATACCAGTTTCTCAGAGTTGTTCTATGGATTAAATACGTTAAGCTATAAATGCATTACATGTAGTAGCTATTAAAAAATAGTCTCTCTCCTATCATTAATTGTACAACAAGCAGCTCTCCACCCTCTATCCCCTGCAATGAACAAACTGCATAGGTAATCATTTTACATCAACAGAGAGAAAAAAGATAACTTTTACATTTTATTCAGCAAATTTTTAATCACAAGAACTCATTCATTCAATTACTTAGCCTTTTCAATATTATATGCATTATGCTAAAGGATACCAGATGCATCCAGTCATTGTCCTCACAGAGCTCTGTGTAATGGAGGGAAAAATCTATATAATAAAAACCTAAGTGAGCATTATGGCAGAACGACCAGAACAACCAGTCACTATGATGCACACTGACCACCAGGGGGCAGATGCTCAACGGAGATGCCCCCTGGTGGTCAGTGCGCTCCCACAGGGGGAGCAACACTCAGCCAGAAGCCAGGATCATGGCTGGCGAGTGCAGCAGCGGTGGTGGGAGCTTCTCCCACCTCTGTGGTAGCGCTAAGGAGCAGTGAGCCAAGTGGTAAGGAGCAGCGAGCAGGTGGGCAGTAAGGAGAGAGGGGTCCCGGGCTGTGAGAGGGATGTCCGACTGCTTGCTTAGGCCCGCTCCCCATGGGAAGCGGGCCTAAGCCGGCAATTGGACATCCTCCAAGGGGTCCAAGACTGCGAGAGGGCACAGGCCAGGCTGAGGGACTGCCCCCCTCTAGTGCACGAAATTAGTGCACCAGGCCTCTAGTTTAAAAATAATAGCAATAATGAACATTTACTGAGCACTTGGAGTGCACTTAACATATATTAATTAGCTCATTTAATCCTCAGAACTACTCTATGAGGTATTACCATTGTCCCTCTTTTACAGGTAAGGGAGCTCAGGCCAGTAACTTACCAAAAGTCACAGTAGGTGGACTCTGATTCACATCAGGCAGGTGGGCTCCATAATCTGTGCTCTTTAACACTAACAATGTCTTTTAAAACTACACACTTATAATAAAATGCACTTAAGTTGAGAGATAAAATAAGCAGAATGCTATAGGAAAAAAAGAGCAGTGCCCCTTACTTAGCCTAGAAGGGCGAAGGAAGGCTTCCCTGAGGAACTGTCATTTGAACTTAAACCTGAGTAAGGAATACAGTGGCCAGGCAAAGGGCGTGGGGGGAAAGCTCCAGGCTGAGCAAACGCCGAAGGTGGAGGACCACAAACACCGGCAGGGCTGGAGCGAGAGCATGCCTGGAGGGGATTGGTCCATGAAGCTGCAGAGAAGGGCAGAGGCCAATCACAGAGGGTCTAGCCAACCACAATAGGGAATTTGAGCTGCATCCCAAAGGCCACAGAAACCACTGGAGGGTTGTAAGCAAGGGAGTGACATGATCCAATGTGCACTTTAGAAAGAGAACTCTGGTTGTTATAGGTGAAATGAATTCAATCGTGCTTTTTGTCTTTGCTTGGGTGTTTCTTTTGTTTTGAAATATGGGGGCTCTAGAAGAACCAGCCTGGAGAAGGGCAAGCGATGGGGGCCTAGGTCAGGCTGGGGCGGTGCAGATGAGAGGAGGGTTGAAAAGGGCGGCCAGGCAGAAATACATATTCGGGAAGAGGCCGCAAAAGGATGCAACCGAAGCCAATGAAATCGCCCAAGGAAATCGTGTCACGGGCGCACTAAAGACTCGGGAGAAATGGAGGTGGATTCCAGAGGCTGCCGCTGCTCCAAGCGCTTCCCAGGTGCGGCGACGGGAGGCGGGAGGTAGGCGGAGGGAGGAGGGCTGCAACTACCTACGCCGCGTGGGAGCGGACGTGGGGAGAGAGAGAGAGGCGGGAGCAGAGAAACACCCACCAGAAGATGGTCCCAAACTTCATGCTCCTCCAGAGCGCCGAGAAGTCCTCGAAGCGCACGCTGTCCGTCTCCTGGAAGCGGCTGAGCAGCTCCTCGCAGTCGGCCTGCAGGCCTGGAGGGGCCCCCATGCCTGCAAAGCCCGCGCGCTCGGT
>NW_005366214.1:2753254-2756946 GCF_000412655.1 Myotis brandtii
CCAGCCCGGACACCCCGCCTCCGACGACGTGACACCCGCACGCGCTCCGTGACGTCATATCCGGCTCCTTTGGCTCCACCTCCAGCCGGACCGAGCTCCGGTCCTCGATGCTTGGTGCGCGTGCGCGGGAGTGTAGCGTTCAACTCTCCTCTAATACAAGGACTAAAATCAGTCCTTTTCATTTCTTTGAAGATGTGTACATCTCCAGTGTCTTGTGAGCCCAAGAAGGAATTAGGTCTGCATTAGGCTAGCTTATGAAAGCTGGCAAACCCTACTATCACTCTCCCTTTAAGTGGCAGAGGCACAAAAGTCAACTTCTATAGCTAGGGGAACAGTTCAGAGCCTCAGCCCACCCCCTGGTGGCCAGAGGGTCTAAAGAGAGTTTACTAGAAAAATGAACTGGACTCATGCCCTTACAATCTATAACCACACAACAGGCAGCTGTGTGACGCTCTCCTTGGAGCCCTAGCAGCCTTCTGCAAGCACTCTTGAGAAACTGTTTTGTAAATATCTCCCCACCACCCACCCACCCCTGCGCTACAGTGCTTAACAGAAAAAAGTTATTTTACAGTATATGTACTTATTGATTATGTGGCTAAAATTGGCTTTCTGTGTACACTCCAACTCCTAGCTTATCCCTAGAGCTAGATGTGGAGTAATATTTTGTACTTTTCACCATTTCTCTGATTGCAGGGCATGCTGTTCTTATTCTTTAGGAGAGGCATTGTAATACGATAGAAAAGCCTACGGCCCAGCCGAAGTGGCTCAGTGGTTGCGTGTGGACCCATGAACCAAGAGGTCATGGTTCAATTCCGGTCAGGGCACATGCCTAGGTTGTGGGCTCCATCCCCAGTGTGGGGCATGCAGGAGGCAGCCGATCAATGATTCTCTCTCATTGCATCCTCACATGGCCAGAGGGGCAATGGAAATTTCTGGAGCCTCTTTTATAAGGGTATGAATCCCCTTCATGAGGGCTCCATCCTCATGATCTAATCACCTCCCAAAGGCCCCCCCACCTCCTAATAGTAACTCTTGGAGGTTAAGTTTCAACATATAAATTTGAGGGGACACAAACATTCAGGGCAAAGCAAACATCTTGGACTCACTCAACCCTCAGTAATTGTTCATTGAATGGATTTCATTGGGAGAGCTAGAAAATGGTTGGCAAGAGATAAATTCTCCAATGTCCTAAATTAAATTACAGTGGATTGGAGAGTGGGAGACAACGGAAGTACTCAGCTAATATGTGTGCTAAAACTAAGAAAAACTACTCATATTCCTGAATGTTTGTTGAAACTCTGAATCAACCAGACACCACTGAGTCCTTCTTTATGAACTTTCGGACTCTTGCCCACAACTAATAAAAACATTAGTAAACATGTCTTCCTTATGGACTAGGCACCTATCCTAGAACTGCCTCTGCTTCATCTTTTCTTCACCCTACCCCTATATCTACAATGTCAATTCTTTCAAAAACAACTTACATCTCTTTTCCCAAAACTCATTGTATAAAAGGGTTCCATCAGCTCCAGAATGGCAGGCGTGTGTGTCTTTTCCATCTGGCCCTGCTGCTGCTGGTTTAGACTGTATGTCCCAGGACCTGGCCATATGGCTGTCATATGGCTCAATAAACTCTTTCACAAAAGTTTGGGGCGGTGAAGGTTTTTGTTTAACATGGTCCTGAATTCCCTGTTCTGCAACTCTGATAGTAATTCTTTTCTGGTCCCCATGTCACATGAATTCTCCCACCTCAGTCATATGTGAGTTGTCCTTGCAAACAGAGACGGAGGCTTTTGTAACAATGATGAATCAGATGGGAACCGTGCTCTGATGGAACTATGAGTGTAGTAGGGGAGAAAAGATACATAAATGATCAGAGAACGTAAAAAATGAGCAGTGAAGTAAGAAAGCTGAAGTTCGCAGGGGTAGCAAATATTGGCAGTTAACTTTGACCAGAGACAAATTGGCTGAGCTGGCTCCTCACTGATTTGCAGTGTTAGCTGGTCACGTCGGTTAGGTTTTTTTTATTTGTTTGTTTGTTTTTTTGCTTTAAATAGTCTACCAGCAGATAAGGCAGTGAGGCAACAGTTTATAATGGCTCACCCGGCAGCTAGTTTAGTGCTCCTATGAAAGAGTTTGTCACTGCAGTTGTGTATAGAAACATTGAAATCTATTTCAAAGACCAAATGTTATCCAGTAATATTTGGAAAGGGATCTCTACCTAAAATAATGTTTCTTTGATGTTTTACTATTCCAAAATCTTTAAAAAATAGATTTGACTTAACAGAGTCTAGTTTACTTGCTAGGCTATATGCTTTCTCAGTGTTTTAAAAGACATTACCCTTTGTGATTAAACACTGCACAGTCCCCTCACCCCCATCCCCACACACACCCCAGCTTGTTCTTCTCTGTGGAGAATCACCGTTTGATAATGATTTAAGTATTCACAAAGCCAAAAGAGTTTATCACTCTCCTTATATGGCACCTTTGTAATCAAACATGCCATGATTGAGGCTACCGATCAGTTCTTATTAGTAAAATATATATTTAAAACACCTTGACCACTTTTTAAAAAATAGACCATTACTTTCTGGGAAATTCTATTTGAAAACCCATAAACAATAAATTTTCCTGAAGAAAATAATTTACAATAAAATGTCCATTGTAGCCACCTGTGACTATGCAGAGGTGAGGTTATTTATTTTAAACAATACCTGCCTTTGTACTTTACAACGAACTGCGCAATCCTAACACTAATTACAGCCGGTTACATTTACAGCCCCAAGCTTTCCTGTATCCATAAACTCACCTCCTTTCTGTCCATCGAGATTATCTTCTCCCAAAGAACTCTCAATATCTGGCCTCGATAAGGTGCAGGCACACAACAAATTAAAAAAACAACAACACAAAAACATGACAAGCAAATCAACGAAACAAAAACACCTGGGGCAGCTAAACTTTCCATTTCCTTCATCTGAGACACCTCCAAGTGCTTTATTTAAAATAAACTGCCTTTGGGTGCCTTCAGGGGAATATATTTAAACAAACAAATTCCTCTATTTTTGATCAAATTAGTGGATGACATTAAAAAAACAAGCTGTTATCACCTCCTTTCTGTCCATCAAGATTATCTTCTCCCAAAGAACTCTCAATATCTGGCCTCGATAAGGTGCAGGCACACAACAAATTAAAAAATTAAAAAAAAACGACAAGCAAATCAACGAAACAAAAACACCTGGGGCAGCTAAACTTTCCATTTCCTTCATCTGAGACACCTCCAAGTGCTTTATTTAAAATAAACTGCCTTTGGGTGCCTTCAGGGGAATATATTTAAACAAACAAATTCCTCTATTTTTGATCAAATTAGTGGATGACATTAAAAAAACAAGCTGTTATATAGGTAACCAAGGTCCAACCTGTTAGAAGACCTCGGGCATTCTCCTATTCTACAAAGCACAGCTTCACACCCCAAAGCATGAGATTGGCAATGTCTGAGACAGTTCCATGGCAACACCTATTCCTCGCCGACCGACCACCCATCCAAAAACCAAGTTTGGGGAAGAGCGAGGCACCAGAACTGGACAAGTCGCCTAAGACCAAGGGCAGCGCTGGCCCCTCCTGTGCCCGCCGGCCTCCCGACATGCGCTCACACACGTAGGCTGCAGCCGGGAGTAGACGCGGGGACCTGCGCC
>NW_005366214.1:2756962-2784773 GCF_000412655.1 Myotis brandtii
CAGTGCGCGGGGCGGGGCGCGGGTAAGTTTCGCCCTGCGGCTCGAGTTTCGCATCCTTAAGTAGTACCAGGGGCACCGGGAACTAAAGGGATGCCAGGTCCCTTCCGCATCCTTGGTATTTTCCTGCCGAGGGTCTGACCATTGCCGCTCTCAGGCACCTGCCTTTCCTCTCCGTCCAGGAATGGAGCCAAGACAAGGGAATAAAGGAAATAAAATAATACAAGGAGATCGGGTGTCTGAGCAGCGTCTTGGGTAAAACCGTCCATGACAGGTAAGAATAAAAATTATGCCCAAACCTCTGAAAGGTGTGAACACAACAAAGCTCCAGAAGGCATTCAAATTTGTGGTGAGGTGCAGCGTCTATCTTATAGGTAGACTATTTCGTATCAATTCTACAGATTGAACTAATTCTCTGTAAAATGCTTTGGGGACGACGGGTTCAGCGCTATTTAAAGGGATGAAATATGAGCAAAGGGGTATGTGATAGACTTAAAAAAAAAACACCCTAGTAAAAATTTTTCTTTACATTTTTGTTGGTTCCAGCTAGCACTATGTTTGCAAAGGTTTTATCTAACCAAACCCAATTGTTAAGAAAAAAAATTCCATATTTTTTGCAACTTGTTTTTGATGTTGCTACAATGGAAATTTGAACTTTTAGAATTTTTTAGATTCTGTGAAGCCAGTAACTTTAAGTCTATCCTTTTTGTGTTTTAGAGGTTTTAGGGGAAATCAAGATTTGCAATGAAACAAACAACAAAGGGAAAATATGTGCAATAATTGTGAGGTTATACAAACTTATTAGAAAAGAAGTCAAACTATTCTGGGAGAACCATACTATATATTCCTATAGCAGGTTAGTTTGCTGTTCTTTTCATACATCGTCTCATTTACCTGATAATGTCTCCATTACCAGACATTCTGGAGACATAATTCAGACTATTTTTTGAACCTGTAGTTCAAACTAAAGGCCAGCTAAATAGCATTTCAAAATACCACTTTTGTTCATTTCCATTTGTCTTGCCACCCCTCTTAGGACATCCCCTCAAAGTTCTGTATGGTTTCATTACCTTCAAGAGACACCTACCGTCAGTTCCCTACACCCATTGTTTTTCCCTGTTTGCTATGTAAAGTTAGTGAGGAAAAGGGTATGTTCTGGACTGAGTAGCACTGCAAGGTGGTTAGCACCAGCCGCTATGGAGCTACTACTGATGGCCGGCTCAAATGCTCTGAACCTTAGGCCACCTCTCCAAGACTATTTCCTCATCTACAGAACGAGATGCAGGTACTAATTCATAGGTTCTTTTTTAAGATTGTGTGATTAACATGCAAAATGCTTAGCACAACATCTAGCATAGAATACTTATGAGATGTTAGCTTCATTTTAATTCCTAATCTTTGTGTCATTTCACCAAGCAGTGCTAGGCTGTCTGGGGAACTATTTCCAGTTCCAAGGTTAATAATGAGGCTTTAGAACACGTGAACAGAGTATACTAAACTCCTTTTTAAAAAATATTTTTATGATTTCAGAGAGGAAGGGAGAGGGAGGGATGGAAACATCAATGATGAGAGAGAATCATTGACTGGCTGCCTCCTGCACGCCCCACACTGGGGATCGAGCCTGCAACCCAGGCATGTGTCCTTGGCCGGAATCGAACCTGGGACCGTTCAGAGCACAGGCCGATGCTCTATCCGTTGAACCAAACTGGCTAGGGCTATACTAAACTCATTACCATACTTTCTTCAAGTGTGAAAATAATACAATGGTCATTCAGTTGAACCAAACCGGCTAGGGCTATACTAAACTCTTTACCAGACTTTCTTCAAGTGTGAAAATAATACAATGGTCATTCACTCACAGCAGGACCAGAGAAGGGGAAGTAGGCATGCATAGGGAGAGGACAGGAACATTAAGGGGAGAAAAGCTATTATAGAATTATAGTTGTTAGGGTAGGGTTATACTTCATAGATAAAGATATTTCTTAAAAGTCTGTGATTGTGAGAGAGGGAGAGAGAGAGAGAAAACAATGAATGCTGGGAAGGGAGGGCTGTTTCTGCTATTTCAGCCTCAAGCGCTCCATGGGGTTTGTTTTTGGGATGACCCAGAGGTACTTGTTTCTTCCAGCTCTACTGTCCTTTAAAAGTGGCTTTCTCTTCTAAATCATTGCTCTCACAAGTCATTTTCTCAGACCCGGTCATTACATAATCTGACCATTTACTAATATTTGAAAACTATACATCAACTTCTAGTTTTCAACTCAAGATAATTTGCTATCAGAAAAAGAATTTATTTCGACCTGGGAATATTAAACAACTACTTTATTCTGAAATATCACCTCTAGTACAATCTGTAATTAGTTAAATACACAAGAACTTGGATCATAATATTTATAGTGAAGTATACATGTGCCCCAAAAATTGGATTGAGTTTTAGTATTGTAAACTTTAATTCCCAAAATTTCATGTAACTGTAATCACATTTTCTTCATTTTTAAGATAAAAACAGCCCCCCCAAGATATGTGGCTTAGTTTATTTTGTTCAGGATATTTTGTTCCTATAACCTCAGGTTATAGTATCTAAGATCTGGCATTACCTATATAATTTGCCCATAAAAGTAATTTGCAGTTACTTCTCGTACAGGGATTCACAATGATTTTTCTGCTTCTTTTAAATATCTTTTTATGCTTTTTAAAAATTGAGAATGTATTACTTTTATAGTCAGAAAAGAAATAATAGCAATTTCATAAATATATATGGAAGAAACACAAAGCTATCTTTTAAAATTTAAATATACAGTATCATTAAAACAAAGGCAAGGTTAGCTCTGTTTCATATTAGAATCAGAAGACCTAAGTCTGGCATTTATTACCTTTAGGGCTTAGACCAGTGGTTCTCAACCTTCCTAATGCCGCGACCCTTTAATACAGTTCCTCATGTTGTGGTGACCCCCAACCATAAAATTATTTTTGTTGCTACTTCATAACTGTAATTTTGCTACTGTTATGAATCGTAATGTAAATATCTGATATGCAGGATGTATTTTCATTGTTACAAATTGAACATAATTAAAGCATAGTGATTAATCACAAAAACAATATGTAATTATATATGTGTTTTCCGATGGTCTTAGGCGACCCCTGTGAAAGGGTCGTTCGTCCCCCAAAGGGGTCGCGACCCACAGGTTGAGAACCGCTGGCTTAGACAAATCATCATTTGAGGTCTAAATTTCTTCATCTGTAAAGGAGATAGATTAGAAATCTTTATTATTTTAAAAAATTTTTTAGTTAATTGATTTTAGAGAGAGAGGAATGGAGAGAAATCCATGTGCTGTTCCACTTATTTATGTATTCATTGATTCTTATATGTGTACTGACCTGGGATTGAACCCACATTCTTGGTGTTTTGGGAAGATGCTCTAACCAACTGAGTTATCCTGCCAAGGGGTAGAAATCTTCAGAGGAATCTAGCCCTTACAACACTATTTAATCTGTTAATAGAGGAATATGCAAATTTGTCCCTTACAGCATCACTTCACCACAGGATCAACAGGCTGCGTCCCCGCCCTCTGCTCGGGCAGCTCCAAGGCCCAGGGTAGGATAGGATAGGACAGGCGCAGGAATGGAAGAGCGAAGTACACCCGGCGAGGGGCGGGGCGCAGGCGGTGTGGAGCAGAGCCCCACCCAGACACGGGAGGAGGGCAGTGGCGGCGTTGGTGGGGAGGAGTCCGGGACGGAGTGGAGGACGGGTCCGAGGCCTTCTGGGCGGAGGCGCTCCTGCTTTTGGGCAGCAGCACGGGGGCCTTGCGTGCCTCGGCCACCCTTGCTGGGCCCGGCATTCGGGGCAGGGAATGGGAGCAGGACAGCCACGGGGAGGATGGGGAAGGGGGGAGGGGTGGTGAACACCTGGCTGGGGCTGAGCCCTGGGCTGGGGGTTAACGCCCCCTTCCCCCCCGACCCCCCCAACGGAAGCCTTAAGAAGGGAAGGAGGGAGGGAAGAACTTTATAAAGGAGTCAGTAGAGGGCAGTTAAAGAAGGGGATGTGTGAGTGAACTGTAGGAGCTATAATGAAAATCAATTATAGTTGTGTACTGGGGGCAGATTTTAAAAGTAGGAGTCAGAAAAGAAAAAAGATAAATGATATTGAATAATTAGGCAGGTAGATAGATATTAAAACAGTGGAGGTAAGTAGAGAAGGATGTGGATGTGGAAGAGGGAGGGAAGAAAAGTTTTAAAGGGGAGCCAGTAGAACTTAAGAGAATGGGAAGAAGGAAGAAATGCGGGAGGGACCAAAGCAGGTCTGAGGAAGTGAAGAAAAAAATTAAGGTGGGAAGGAAGGGAAAGGGCAGGGAGGTAAAGATAAAGGAAAGAAGAAGGAATGTGGGGAGGGAGGGTAGGAGAAAGATGGGAAGGATGATGGAACAGAAGTAGGAAATGAGAAAAGTTTATAAATGATGAGTCAGTAGGAAAAAGTGTTACACAGAGAGAAAAATTGACAGGGAGAAGCCAATAAGGAAGTCAAATACAATTGTGTGTGAAGGGTTTAAGATTAAAAAAAAAAAACGTTAATAGGGGGGACCAGGCCAGCAGGGGAGGGCACTTAGGGGGATCAAGCAGACAGGCAGAGTGGTTAGGGCAGGCAGGCAGGTGAGCAGTTAGGAGCCAGAGGTCCCAGATTGCGAGGGCTCCCAGATTGGAAAGGGTGCAAGTCGGGCTGAGGGACCTCCCCCCCCCGCCCCTCCCCGTGCACTGGGCCTCTAGTCTTACTATAATGTTTAGGATTCGTTTCACCCATCCCATTCATATTAAAATTACTAGAGGCCTGATGCATGAAATTCGTGTAACAGTAGGCCTTCCTTCCCCTGGCTGCTGGCACTGGCTTCCCTCTGGTACCCAGGACCTGGGCTTCCCTCACAGCCCTGGCTTCATCTGGAAGGTTGTCTGGAAGGACGTCTGGTCTAATTAGCATATTATGCTTTTATTATTATAGATTTTACTTGAAATAACCAATCCATGCCAATGTAATCTTCATAAAATACTTAAATTATTGGCAATTTTAGGAGTTGGAGGTATTGAAATAAACATTAACATAAAAGCTGATCAAGGAGGGCCTGGTCCACAGAAGATGTTTATTTGAAGTAACAAAACAATACAGTTAGTGTTAGATCCAACCACAAAGAGCAAAAGGAATGAAAATTTTGTACAATGCACATAGAAAAACAAGATATTTACTGTGACAACTATATATTTCTAAAATAATACCTCTAAAATCACTCAATTATTGAAATCTATATGAAAACAGAAGGATGTTAATCGCGACAAAGTGCATAAAACCAAACATCAAATTTTGAGCAAATTAACATACTAGGCAATTTTGCTAACAAAGCATGATTTTGTTTTTGTTTGTACACAATCTGCTCAAAACATCTTTATACCAACAGGGTGGGCAGAACATTTAGGTTTAATATCAATTACACAATATTAGCATAAATTTCCACAACTACAGATAGGGTATTGTTTTTTTATTGAGCTGGCAAAGTGACTATACAAACATCAAATTCATTTCTCTGAATTGAGAATTTTATCCAAATAAATGCCACATACCTTCCAGATATATGTATCTTTCTATATCATGTAAATGGCTTTACCCATTTAATAATAAACCATACAAGCATTTAAGAATCATTATATGATTAACAATGTCATGTTCCAGGTTTAACAATTTCATAGGCCAAAAACAAGTTCTTCTTAAAAACTAGTTTTATAAATGCAGTATATATTGCATGAGTAACTGCTGGTATTTTTTAAGAAAATATATTGTGCAATTGAGGCTACCATGTACTGCTGGCAAATCACTATTGTTTATGCAAATGTGAAAAACTGAGTAAAAATTTTTCAAGCTGATCATGATGAAAGGTTACCGCCTTCTTAAAAGATTAAATTGGCATCTTATTAAAAATAATTCGATAAGGGACAAACTAGGTCCCTAGCCCAAAATAAATAAATAAAAAGGTGCATTTTAAAAATGATGCTACTGCAATGCAATGGTTTAAATACCAAAGAACTGTGAAAATGTGCTGTCTGTGATCTGGCATTAATGTAAATTAAGTAAAGGGATCAAAACTGAACTAACAGAGTTTGTGCAGTATTGTAGCCAGGCTTCTAAAATTAGATATAGAAAATATAAATAGACTGCTTTAGGTAATGAGCCACCAGTGTCCAAAATAAGGGAATGAGATTATGAAAAAGCTCAGTTAACTTGATCCAGCGCTCTGAGTAATTCTTCACCCTGCAGTAGGTTTCTGCTGCCTTGTATAGGAGCATTAACTTCACAATCATAACTGGTCAGCTGTGGTAATCCACTCTCATCCATTGATTGCCCGAGGAGTCTACATGCTAAGTCTGGAAAACAAAGAGATATCTAAGTATTCATTCATCTAGTCAATGGTTATTATTAAACACCCACTATGCGATAAGCATTGGGAAAATAAGGCAAATAAACTCTTTCTGGAAGGGTTTTTAGTCTATGGTGTAAAACTGTAAACCATTGGTATGTAAACAAATAAGTGCAATCAAGTGTTACTGGTGCTATGTCAGAAATGTTCACAGGATACAAGGAAGGACAAAGGAGTGCTAAATCAATTTAGAAAAAGGCATAAACATTTACAAGGTTTAGCTTCTATTCAATATTAATAATACATAGACATATCAAAGATAATTACTAAAAAAATAAAGTTCCATCTTGAAATAGCCGTTACAGACATTAGGTAAAATGCTACCTTAGTTTTTAATCTTGCTAAGGAATGAAAACCACTCTCACTTAGAACAAAGCTCTTAAATAAAAAGCCATATAATTCTCCTATTGATATTCAGGACAAAAAGAATAAACTAACCAGAGGGTATTAAAATAATAGTCTTTTGCTCCATTCCATTCTGTTCATTAGATTTGCATCCTTTTACACGTTTCCAAGAAAGTGACGTGGTAGTTGCACGATCATCTGGCTGCTGTAATAATGTTCCCTAAAAAGAGGAAAGTTATTTCAATTTTACTACGTTCAGTTTTTAAAAAAATCAAAAACTTTGATATCAATGAAAGTTTAATAACATGGAGAAGGCAGGCTTCTTAAATCAAATACTGCCCCAAATTGTTCTTAATTCTTTCTCTTACCACTACTAAATGATCAAGACATTTATTTGCCACACATTATGGCTAACAACTTCTCTATAAATTCTTTCCAGTTAATCTTAAAATATCGGTATGGGTTACAAGAACATTGACTTAACAAAACTATTGTGTTTTGGGAATAAGAAGGGGAAATTAACTAAAGGGAAGAGAACAAGACTGGTGGTGATGTTGGGTGGAATAAGGGGAGAACATCACATTTTACTCAAAATACATCTGTATTATCTGAAATTTTTACACTGAGAATGTATTCATTGTCTTTGTTTTTAAGAAAGTGTGTATAAAGTAAAAAAAAGACCAATGTTTAATTCTAAAAATACAACTTTAGTATTTAGAAGAAACAAGGAATTATCTATATACTAGAGGCCCGGTGCTGAAATTCGTGCATGGGGCGTGTGTGGGGGTGTCCCCTCAGCCCAGCCTGCACCCTCTCCATTCCGGGACCCCTCAGGGGATGTCTGACTGCCAGTTTAGGCCCGATCCCAGGGGGCGCAATCGGACATCCCTCCCCCAATCCAGGACCGCTGGCTCCTAACCACTGGCCTGCCTGCCCGATCGCCCCTAACCACTCTACCTGCCTGCCTGATCGCCCAGCCTAATCATCCCTAACTGCCTCTGCCTGCCAGCCTGGTCACCCTCAACTGCCCACCGCCCCCTCCGGCCTGGTTGCCCCTAACTCCCCCCAACCCCCCCGCTGGCCTGGTCGCCCCATGCAGCCTGCTGTTCAGTTGTTTCATGAGGGTGTCTCAACCAATTTGCATATCCCTCTATTATTACTACAGATGTAACTTATAAAGAGAACATTAGCTAGACTAGAAAAGGCAAACACATACTCTTACACTTACAATTCCTACTGCTTGAAAAAGTGAACCATCATGTTCTATTTTTCGTTTTCTTTGAGCATTCTGCAAAGCTAGTATCTTTGGATTTAGTTCTTCCTCAGGAACAGTAGTTCTGAAAGAAAAAAATTTAAATAAAAATGTGGTTGTTTTATTATTTTTTAGAACTATCCAAGTAGCTTTTTTCAACAAAATATATTTATACTAGAGGCCTGGTGCACATATTTGTGCACGGATGGGGTCTCCTGGCCTGGCTGACAATTGGGGCCGATTGGGGTCAATAGGGGCCAGCTGGCTGGGGGAAGGGACCATGGGAGGTTGGCCAGCAGAGGGAGGTTGGCTGTGGGAGCACACTGACCACCAGGGGGCAGACGCTCAACGCTGAAGCTGAATTTTCAGAACAAAATATCCTAAAATTTGCATTTTTCTATTAATAGAAGTGAACTAGATTGATATCTTTATAAGTTAAAAACTTAAATATTGGCCTTTCATTCCATCTAATATAATTCAGATAATCTCGGGACTACTGTGATAAAAAATTAATTTCACACTTGCATAGCATTTTCAGTTCATAAAACATTTCATGTTCATTAGTTCATTTTAATTTCACTCCAATCCCAAAGATAGTAACATATATATATATAATACCCATTTTATAAATGAGAAACCTGAGGCCCATTAGGTAAATATCTCAAAGTCCCACTGCTAATTAGTTGTGGATATGGAAGTACATTCTAGATCTCTTTAGATCCATGCCCTCCCAGTGATCTTCCTACTAAGTCAATTTGCCTCCAGTATTGATATGTTATCAAACCTGCATCTAAAATTAATATTAAATAGTGAAGAACTACTTGGTGGGTCAAATACATCAATTTTATCATAGCTACTTTGTCTTCTCAAGAACTTCCCCATCAATACATTAATCATAAATGGCTCCTTGCTCTGTTTCACATATAGTTGAGAATGTATATGGGCAGGTAACACACTGAGTGGCCAGATTATTATGACCACCCCATCAGTACAATGAAATGAATTAGTTATGCAAATAATAATAATAATAATAATAATAAAACCTTGAGAGTATTTTCTTAGGAAGTTTTCAATATTCAGTATTTTTGGAAGTGTCAATGAAGTACTGATGGGGTGGTCATAATAATCTGGCCCATCATAATAATCTGGCCACTCAATGTATATTACTCTAACTCAGTGGTTCTCAACCTTCCTAATGCCGCGACCTTTTAATACAGTTCCTCATGTTGTGGTGACCCCCAACCATAAAATTACTTTCGTTGCTACTTCATAACTGTAATTTTGCTACTGTTATGAATCGTAATGTAAATATCTGATATGCTATATGTGTTTTCCGATGGTCTCGACCCACAGGTTGAGAACCGCTGCCTAACTCCTTCCTACATGCAGTTTTGTAAAATGTCCAATATACAGACAGGCAGGTTTTAAAATTCTTACATAACTATATTATCTTTATGATGTATAATTCAGTGTATAGTGTAAATATCACCTCAGTAGTACTTTTTAAAAAAATGATTTTAGATAGAGGAAGGGAGGGAGGGGGAGGGAGAGAGAACGGGAAATATCCATGTGAGAGAAAAACATCATCACCTTTTGGTGTATGGAACAATGCTCCAACCAACTGAGCCACACCGGCAAGGGCAATAGCAGTACTTTTAATGGTTATCTTTAATCTTTGCTATAAAGCTGTCTGACTTAGTATAGCACTTTGATTTTGCAAATAACTACCTAGAGAAATAGTAACGAAAAAGCCCCTATAGTTTATAAAATTCATCTCGTAAGGTATTTAGTGCATACTATAGTGGAACTAATGTAAAAAAAAAATTGCTAACGTGATTTGATACTAAGACTTTGGTTTTGACAACTATATAGTTGTTCAGAAAACTGAATATTCATAGTTTCCTGTAGCTACTAGTAAACTGTAAAAAGGTCATTGTCATCACCATTATATTACTACTAGAGGCCCGGTGCATGAAAATTCATGCACGGCCTGCCCCCTCTCACATCCAGGAACCCTCAGGGGATGTCCTACTGATGGCTTAGGCCTGCTCCCCGCCTAAGCCGTAGTCTGGCCTCCCTCTGCAGGAGGCGACCGAGTGGATCAGGGGAAGGTGCCGCCCCCATCACCCCGCCGCCGCCTCTGGCCTCCCTCTGCTGGAGGCAACCAGGCCAATTAGGGGAAGGTGCCGCCCCCATTACCCTGCTGCTGCTGCTGCTGCCAGCCACCACGGCTTTGTCCGGAAGGACTTTTGGCTATCCGGTCTAATTAGCATATTATGCTTTTATTATTATAGAGGATATTCATTCATCTGACCACACAATAACCATTCATTGTATAGCTACTACACAATAGGGACTGAATTAAGTATTAATACCACTAAAATGTCAACAAAGACACTGTCATTGCCCTAAAGCAGCGGTCACCAACCAGTGGTCTGCGGACCCACAAGGTTGGCGACCACTGCCCTAGTGGAACTTGGAATTTAAAGTCAGTTGGTTAACATAGTAATTTATAAAGTAATGTAAAATGCTCCTTTTTATATCTAAAGCTCCAAGATCTTTTCTTATGTCTAGGAAAAGGCCTCTCCCAGCACTCTAGATCAAAGAAAGCATTGATTCAAGGCAGAAGCAATATGCTATGAGCCCTCGCTATGGCAGTGCCTTTCCCCATTGCTACTGATATCTGGATCAGTCTAGGCACAGTAGAAAAAGAATCATTTTTCTCCTACACACACTGCCCCACTGACTAGCTAAAACTTATTTCCTGTAACTAGAGCTTTAAATTTAAAACATGTTAAATCCCATTACAAATTATATACATAAAGTATAACTTAAAATGTGTTTGGTGTCCAGATATTTGCTTAAATTTACTCCACAGAAACAATGTCATAAAATCAGGCTTAGATTCCTGCTGTAGCTCTTAAAACCCTATTTAACCTATAAAATGTAATGTTCTATAAATAAGTAATGAAAAATATGCCCAGTGGTGTGGCTTAGTGGTTGAGCGTTGACCTATGAACTAGGAGATCACGGTTTGATTCCTGATCAGGGCACATGCCTGGTTGCAGGCTCAGTCCCTAGTGTGGGTGTGCAGGAGGCAGCCAATCAATGATTCTCATCGATATTTCTCTTTCGCTCTCTCCCTTCATCTCTGAAATCAGTGAAAATGCATTTTTAAAAAATAAAAACAATTATAACTATACATAAAATTTAAAAAGAAGTCTTATAAATATCTATACTGAATACTGAGGATTGAAGACCTTCAGGCTCACTGTGGAATTGGAAATACCCTGAAGTAGGAAGGACTTTTTTCAGGTAAGCTAAAAAAGTGCTCCATGAAACAGAAGCAGTGAGAATAAACTAGCCTGATTTAACCAACCATAAGAAACCAAGCCAGCCCTAGTTGGTTTGGCTCAGTGGATAGAGTGTTGGACTATGGACTGGAAGGTCCTGGGTTCAATTATGGTCAAGGGCATATGCTCAGGATGTGGGCTTGATCCCTAGTAGGGGGTGTGCAGGAGGTAGCTGATCAATGATACTCTCTCATCATTGATGTTTCTATTTCTCTCTCCCTCTCCCTTCCTCTCTAAAATCAATACACACACACACCAAGCCAGTTTTTGTACATTTACAGAACTTACTGGCTAGATTTTATTTTTAGAGGTATTAGAAGACCCTACATTTAGATAGGTGATATGACTCTTTTAGAGAAAATAAATACATAAACTAATTTAGAAATAGTTCCTAGAGTGCTTGTTCTAAGTTCAAAATTTGTATATCAATTTTATGTACTTTAAAGCATATTACATCATAAAGTTTGCTACATTTAGAAATAATTTACCATCATACACATTTTCTAAAAAATAAAAGAACTATAACTTTAATGTTACACATAAATAAATACCTTTGACTCAAAGTGATAGATAACACGTTAGGGCTTCTTGGATGAGATTTTTCTGTCTGTTCTATAACTCCTTTTCCTGCTCTGTTTGGTGAGGCTGTCCGACTTCGATTATCACTATATGGTGATGTTGTGGTACTAGAAGTTTCTTTAGGTACGTGGGTAGGAGATGGAGATGCAATCAATATTTTAATGTCTTCCATACCATCTTTTGTGAGTGTTTTTAATTCATCAGTGGTGGCAGTGGTAGTGGTGGTGGTAACAGGTGGTTCTTCCATTTGAGTCAGCTGGAATACTGTAACTGTGCTCGCACTTTGAGGGCTTGTAGAACTGCTTTCCAATGGTGACAACTGATCAAAGGAACGTAACTGGAAGTCATCATCCATTGGGATATAAGGAGCTAACATCTCCAAGTCTAAATCAGTGTCCTATAAAACAACAAATGTATGAGTTTTTACAATGGCCGCATCTTACAAAAGAAAAACAAGTTAAACTCAAAGTCATTAGACTAAAAATTTAATAAAGATTAATGTAAAATGTAATAAACAAATTCATATACCTGAGTAGAAAATGGATTCTTTGCTTCCGTGTCTTCAGCAAAAAGTTTCTCAACCAATTCCAACTTGAATTCATTGACCATATCACTATCAACATCAAAACAATACTCACTGGGACTGGTAGGCTGTAAAAGGAATTAAATGTATTCACTTTCCCAGAATAAGCCTCTGTGTTTTGCTAGTTGTTAGAATTCTCCAACCAGATCTCAGACAATACACAACAAAGTCCATTTGTTCTATCAAATTTCATCTAACTAGTGAAAAGTTAAATTTTTGAGCTTACACTTTTAACAATTTTTGCTAATACAATAGCTTCCCCTTATCTGAGGTTTCACTTTCTGCAGTTTCTCAGTTACCTGTGGACAACTCAGGTCTGAAAACATTAAATGTGAAATCCCAAAAGTAAGCAATTGGTAAGTTTTAAATTTTGCATTGTTCTGAGTGTAATGAAATTTTGCACTGTCCCACTATGTCCTGCCATGGACATGAATCATCCCTTTGTCCAGCATATCCACACTATATACACTACCTATCCATTAGTCACTTAGTAGCCATCTTGGTTATCAGATCAATTGTCACAGTATTGCAGTGCTGTGTAACCAGAGATTAGGATGTGTTCTCCAGAAGGCTATGAGATGTCAAATCTCCTACTTTTAGCTTGCCAGTTTTGATTCCATAAATACTTAATATGAAATTATTTACCACCTATTAAAACTTATTTATGCCTCATTTATCAAGTCATCATATTCAGATCTGTTACCCAACTCTTGAGCATATTTTTAGATACAGGAAGCTCTAAAGTTGAAGCACTCTAGATTTAGAAATAGAGCCCTATGTGATACCTTTAGTCTTAGCCCAACCTTGCCCTTAAAAAGAACTTCTATTGTGAGAGAACTTGCATAAAAAACAGCTATTACGTATTTACTCTATGTTAGATTCGGTATTTTCATGTTATACTTACCGAAAATTTCAAAATAGTAATGGAAACTGTACTAAACTGGGCAGAGCTTAGGGTCCTTTCGCTTTTAAGCCTTTTGCTGCTGGACAATTCTCCAACTCAATGGTTAATATGTATGGGCTTAGACCTATCATAGGCACAAACAGTTTTTTCTCTGTGGATGTCTAAATTCAAGGTTTTTATTTTTGTCTTATTGATATAGAGGAGCAACCTAAGTTTTTCCTTTAGATTTCTGTTAAGCCAGTTCTTTCCCATGTTCCACTGAGGTCCAAGTCAAGCTCTTAACAATTACTGCAGTAATTTTAAAGTGCTAAAATGCACAAAAACAAAATCCATGACATGTGGTTCAAATTAAAGTTTGAATAAAATCTACAAATACATTCTTTCCTGAACATTAAAATCTGAAATTTATCCTTTTTTTATTACATCACAACACCTACCTCAGGCGAACTTTGTCTAGTACTTCCATCAGAAGGACTAGCGGGCTGATCTTGAATCTGGGGCATGGTAAAAGAAAGTTCCAATGACTCTGGATTTGGTTCTAATTTTAATGCAACTTCCTCATTGAGTGCAGGGTCGGCACTACTTCGAAGTGGCTCTGGAGTTTCAGAGGCAGGTAATGGAGACATTGCCAAATTTATACTCTGTAATTTTTCATTAGATGAGGGGAGCATTACATCATTATATAATGGAACTTCCTCAAGTTGTTGGTCATCAGTTTCTGTGTCTGTAGGGGGAAAAAAAAATCCATTTAAAGAATATCTAGATTTTAACGTATATAGAGTATGTCCCCTTTTACCAAAGGTTTGTCTAGTTCGCTCAAACAACAAAAACGTTAGCCAATTTTCCTTAATCAGAAAGTTTACAGATACTATGGTATAACCATAAGTCTGAATTATCTTTCTAACCCACTACTGACAACTCCTATTAATCTACATGACATAAAAAACCCAGTAATTCCAACCATTTCTTCATTAAAATTTACCCTAGTTTGAAATTACAATTTTCATTTTTAATGTTTGATATTGGTATGACTGCTTATTTATCCTTTAATGCAACTATACCAATTGCTATATAATTTTGCTAAATCGTGGAGAAAATATGACAGAATATAGAAATAGAAGAGTAGCTGAGAAAAATTAAAGTGGGGAGAAGAAATACCTTAAGGACACTTTGAAGCACAATTTCTAACAATGTGACAAAAACAGGAATGCTGAGAAATTACAGAGGCAAAATGTTTAAGCAAATACTTTTAAGAAGACTATGAAAAATGAAATATATAAGACCATGACGTCCAAATGATTACCAACAAAGTATGTTAGCATCAAGTTCAGTTAAAATGGGCTTGCATCAGCAGACACAATTTAGGCAATTAACAAACTAACTAAAGACCCACCATTGCTGCCAAAATCTAAAGATATGATTGTGTCTCCAGCTGCTGGGGCCAGCAAAGTTAAAGCATCAGGTTCCTTCTTAAGTTTATCAAAGAGGCTACTTGTATCTTCTGATTCAACTTTGGTGAATAGCTGAGTCATTTTCATATCTGAAGATTCAACTGGTTTGAGGACACATTCTGTTTGTTGAAGGGAGAAGATCAAGTCGTGCTGAATAATACCACTGTCAAAAAGAGAGATCAGTAATTCTTAAATGAGCAGTTGACACAATGGGGGTAGAGGAAAAGGGACTCTTATCTCTTAAAAAATTCTCCTTTATGAAAAGGAACATTTTAAGATCTTGTGACCTAATCTCTCATTCATTTAGGGTTAAAATACCAATATGAAATAAAGACCTATTAAAATTCACAGTATAAGATAATTCAAATATTTGACTAATTTCAATTAAGAAACTTCAGCTATCCTTTTGGGAAGAGTGGTGGTGACAAAGAAATGTAACAGTCAAGTACATAAAAGACATAAATAGACCTTCCCAATTTTTATGTTGACTCATATAATGAAATTGGCACAGAAGAATTCTTTGGCAATAGGACGGTCCTAGAATATAAAGATATATAGGTAAATGACTCAGGTCTTTCTTTCTAAGAGGGGTGCCATATTTTCTTTAGGGGTAGGAAAATGATATGGTGATATCATCTGTGGGGGTAGAGTTGGAAAGAGATAATAGCTCCATATTCATTTGGTTTAAATATAAATGTTATTGCTCCTTTCATCAACAAATAGTATTTACTATGTGAAATAAACTGATACAAAAATAAAATATCCAACCCACGCATGTCAAACTCAAAGGCTAACACGGGCCAAATAAACAAGGTTTAAGTTTATGCAGGCCGCAAAAAACAAAACCTTAAATTTTCATAGAAACATAGGTTTATTTCGATAAAGACATGCTGAATACAAAGGGCTGAAATAAAAGAATAATTGTTAACATAAAATAATAGAACATTTTAATAAAAATTATTTTTTCTTGAACATAAACTTACCAGACACTGAATAACTGCACAAATCAATAAGTGTAACACAAATAAACCTATTTTGCCGTAACCTGTTTGGCTCAGTGGATAGAGCGTTGGCCTGCAGACTGAAAGGTCCCAGGTTCGATTCTGGTCAAGGGCATGTACCTTGGTTGCGGGCAAATCCCCAGTAGGGGGTGTGCAGGAGGCAGCTGATCGATGTTTCTCTCTCATCGATGTTTCTAACTCTCTATCCCTCTCCCTTCCTCTCTGTAAAAAATCAATCACGAAAAGCAAAATATTTCCTGTTGCGCATACCAAACAAGTCAGTACAAGAGACTAATGATGGCAATCTGCTTTAACTAGTATTGCTTGAACAACACACACACACACACACACACACACACAAAAGGCTAATATGCAGAGTGTCCCTTCGGGAGTTTGATCGGGAGACGGGTAGTTTGATTACTCGCTATGATGAGCGCTGACCACCAGGGGGCAGCGCGGAATAAAGGAAGGCCCCAGCCGGCAGCCAGAAGGCCCTGATTCAGCCCTGATCACCAGCCAGGACTAGAGACCCTACCCATGTGTGAATTTTGTGCACCGGGCCTCTAGTTATGTATAACAGGATATTGTAAAAATTAAGTTACAACATTTTTAAAGAAATGTTTCTTACATACCATTATATTGGCTGGGCCGCAAAAATATTCATTGTGGGCCGCATGCGGCTCGTGGCCCGCAAGTTTGACATGCTTGAGCCAACCCTTTCCTTCAAGTTTATAGAACACCCAACCCTTTCCCTCAAGTTTTATAGACCAGTGTGAAAGTAAATGTGCAAACAAAGTAATGATTGCTAAAATGGAGAAGGCTTGCTTCAGAGAGGGGCCCACAAGCTGAAACTTGGACTCAAATAGTATTTGTTAGGTAGACTGAGATGAGGGGGGGAAAGGGCATTCCAAGTAATTGATTCTTATGTAATGGGAAAGTCACCAAAACTCTTTGGCACTAATATTAAAACATTAAAGGATGGTGTCAGAATTGGCAAAAATAAAAACAAATGACCAAAGTCTTCCTAGCCATAGATGTTAGAAAGAGGGCTGCAATTATGAAAGCATGGGCGTAAGGAGATAATGACAAGAAATGATGCTCTGCAAGTAGGTGAGGCTTTATCATGGAGGTGACCAGGGGATCTTTAAAACAATTCTAAAGAAAATGAGATGAGCAGGTATATACATGCAAGAAAAACCAGCGTGGTGGTAATGTGGAAGATGGACTAACTGGGGACATTTGCCTACTGAAATTGATCAAATGAAAGATTCGTTTATGATATCTATAACATTCACAAGCCCATCAGCTAAGGGAACAACTCAAGAATATTCAAGAACCATGTATCACATTATACAGCCTTTTATAGTAATCTCACATAGAATTTAATTTAGTTCTCATATAACCTTTTGAATTAAGTATTATCATCTCTCAAATATGAATGAAATTCAGAGAAATGAGACTTTCCCAAGTTTATGGAGAAATGACAGAGCTACGACACAAACCTAACTATTCCAAGGCCAGTATTGTTCCTACAAAAATAACATAGCTGTTGTGAGATAATACATGCTGACAGCTGTATGACTAGAACAAACTAATCCATAGATCTGGTATTTTTTTAAGGTCTTTTAAAAAATGGGAGTGAAAAGAATGGGGATAGACAGCTTTTGGTAGTAGTGGAATCACTGTAGAAAAGCTGGCCTGGAAACACAGATTAGAGTACTGAAAACCTAACTAGGTAGAAATGAGAAAATAAAATTCAGTTAATGTTGAAAACCTTTTCTCCCTTTAAAAGTAGAGTATCCAAAAAGAGTTATTACTTATTTTCCCAAAATATTTATTTTCCAAGCTTACCTCACAACAAAATTTACGCAGACAATGCATTGTGGTTGAGAGTTCTTAGTGTTATATATGACAGTTGCTTGAGTTTCAACCCAGACATAACCACCTCTTTTGGCAAGCATCCTGTACTGTCCTGTGGTTACTTGTCCTTTAGTAAACACTAGGAGTAAAATGGAAAGAGTCATGCGGAGAAAATAACAACTGAACTGTCACTCAAATGGATGCTAAATGTTGATCGTTGTTTTAGAAAAGGAGAGATGTTTACATTAATGGAATCAGTTGTAATTGTTTAAATTGAAAGAGAAAAAGCCCCAGCATAGCTGAAAATGTAACCAATTTTACTCTTCTAACACCCAAAATAAATTCCTGTCACTTTAAATAAAATCAAAGCCAGAAATGAGGGACAACAGTGACTAAAATTCCTTTACTGACTAGAGAATGAATAATAATCTCTAGCAAGAACATTCAAGAAAGAAGTATTGCTCTTATTTTCTTAAATCCCCGCTATAGTTTCCAGAGAACCAAAGATGCTTCAAATAGCTATGCTAGCATATTTGAATCTCAATTGATATGCTGAAGTCTTTGGCACTTTAGGGAATCTTAATTACTGATTTGGGAGAAAGTACTAGAGAAATAGTAAAGATGATTATTATCATGAATACTGGTGGCCATTTGGTAGTTCATGACTAATAACATTCAGTGACATTCAGGCATCCCCAATCATACTGGGAAGTCATTTTCAGGTACAGATTCAACAGGCAAATGAAAAATTCCAAAGTTTTACTTATCGTGGGATATTTAAATAATGTTTGAGTAAAATTGAAAAATGTATCTTATGTCCAGGGTACTTATTACCACTAGTACATGCTGTTAATCACCTTCACTTCACTAAACAATTCACTTCACCGCACAATTATTTTCTGAATGCTTTGTATGAATTCTGAAAATGATGCTACAATATCCTGCAATATATTTTTTGAGCCTTTGTATTTAAAACACCTGGGAAGTTTTAGATATCAAATGATTCTGCTTTAACTAGTATTGCTTGAACAAATATAAAGCATAGATTTAATGGTTAAGATCCTTTAGGAAGAGTTTTGTTAAGATATATCTAGAAAGACTGGTTAATATTAACCAAAAAGTTAAATGTACGTAGCTGTATGACCAAAAAGTAGAGACTGAAAAGAGTTAAAAGAGAATATCAATGAGTTACTCCATTGTGCTTACTATCATGATGAGTTTTGGTCAGATGATCAGAGTCCAAAGCATGATAATATTCATAAATTGAGCGGCCCAAAAGTTCTTCTGGTTCATATCCCATTAATTCAGTAATTCTGTTAAATAAAAAATATAATAAGAAAAAAGAGAAATTAACTGATAATGAAAAACTTTCCTTCTTTACGGTAATGAATATGCATTAATCTTATGAACAAATGAATTTTTTTTAAAAAAAGAGCATTTTCCTTTGCCGAAAATAAATTTACATCTCATCTTTAGTAACTCTGCAGTTAATAAATATGGCACCATCTGTTTCTTTTAAGTTCTCTGGATTCACCCTGTTATCTAACCCTTTAATCCCTTTCATTCAAACACGTTACCTAGTTTTATCACATTGTATTGTATATACTTTTGGTAACAAGACAGGTTATTAATAAATAGATATGAAGTACTGCAAAATTAAATGGCAAATGTCATAAAGGTAGTTACTAACACTTAATTTAAAATATATAGATTAAATCCAGAACACTATCTTGCCAAAAAGTCAGATTCCTATGTGTGTGTGTGTGTGTGTGTGTGTGTACACACAATCACATTCTTCATAAAAAAGGTCCACTAGGCAAGGCTTCATTTTGGGGGATCAATATCCACTACAAAATTTCAGTATCATTAACCAAAGAGTATCTACATTAAATGGGAATAAAGGAAAACCTATTATGTTGGTTTTAGAAGACGCTCTTGTACTTCATTTTGGAAATTAATTACATAAAATCACAGGAATTCATTTCAGATGAAACAATGCTATCAAACTGCAAGATGACTAGAACAAAATCCTTCCGATTTTCTGGCAGTTCCTTTAGGACAGAGACTAAATCTTACTATTCTCTGTAACCACAGTCTGAAATGGAACCCTTTTCATGGGAAAGAGAAAGCTCTTCTTAGCACTTCTTAGAAGAGAAATGTTCTCTTCTTTTCTGAAAGCAAAACATGAGGTAAGCTTTATTTCTCAGAGTTTAGATTTCAAGGGACTTTCTGAGGTGTAAACAGAGGTTCCATAACAATATTAATGTGTCCAAAAATACCACCCCCCCAAATGAAATCACACCTCAATTTTAATTACAGAAAGCACACAGGGAAGATATTCTTCTCCTAAGAAATGTGTAAAAATAATACTGTTGTTTTTTCACACTTTAAGGAAAGATCTGTTGTAATTTATTCCAAAACAAACAAACAAACAAACAAACAGAAAGGTGATTTGTAAACAAAACAAAACAAAACAAAAATTAAGCCAACTCAAGCCAAAATCCAAAATTCTTTACAAAGGGACCTCCCTAAACATGTCTACACTAGGTGGCAGCATTTCAAAGGAAACCATTGTTTTAAAAAAACCCACAACAGCCTTCTTTCTTTAAATTATGCTTTGAAAATAATTTTAATTGGTCTTCTGTAGCTTATACTAGTATGTTTAAATAATATTCCCATGAAATTAATTTTTTCATTATTTATACCTTTATATGTCTGTATGCCTGGCACTGTTCTAGGTATGAAATGGAAAGACAAAATTCAACATGTGGCTAATCTTCTAGTACACTTACCATACTACTTAAGAATAATGTGGTAAGCATAGGAATCAGAGACACCACCCTGAAAATTCAACATGCAGCTAATCTTCTAGTACACTTACCATACTACTTAATAATGTGGTAAGCATAGGAATCAGAGACACCACCCTTACCCACAAGAAGGAATGGTGGGATAAAGGATGCTTTCTATAGGAGATTTATGAGTTGAGTATAGAAGAGTCAAAGAGAGAACAAAACCACTTCAGGAAGAAGATACACCACAAGCAAAGACAGAGATGAGAAAATGCTTGGCACTGTATAGCGAACAAAGACTGGTGTGGTTAGAGGGGGCAAGCAGAAAGAGATGAGGCCAGAAAAGTAGGTAGGAGAATCAGATTAATGAGGGTCTTGTATATTATGTTAATAAACTCTGATTTAATCAGATGTCAATCAGTGCTTCTCAATCTGAGTTGAGATATGTCTACCACTAGGGATGCAAGATGTCAAAACATACTAGTAAATATTTCCCTAGAAGGCCAATTTTTTTCATATTGGAGGAAGAAAGGTAAAAAGTGAACTTTAGAGAATTACAAACCTTATATTCTGTACCAAAAAGGAGAGGAGTAATCCAGAAAATCTGATAAAAGTATTTTTAATGGACTAAAAACCTGTGATCTAAAACAACTATTCAGTGTACCACTTATTCACTGTAAGTGTCTGGAGGGCAGAACTGTTAATCTTCATTTCTACTTTAGTGCCAGTTACAGTGTCATGCACATAGTAGGTGCTCAAATTAACATGTTGAATGATTGTAAGTGGAAATCTGTATAGTAAATAAAAGCTATTTACGGGATATTTTAGATGTGAGAAGTTTGATGTGTTAGATTTTACAATTTTTTATCTTTGTTCTTAGGGGTTAGAGATGTGAAGTTCCTACAAAGAACTCTAAGCAGAAAAATAACTAGTTAAACTCAAAACCTTACTTCGCTGAATTCTAAACTGGCTGTCTTTACTCCTCTGTCATGATCATTTTATTAATTTTCTGAAATAACCTTTCTCTTTCTAGCTTCATCACTTTCCTTTTTCCCAGCCTACCCCTACACTTTGTTACTAAATTCAAAAAATAAAAAATAATTCCTCAAAAAAGGAGGGCATTTCTGTTCTATCATACATTCACATGAATACTGCCAGTAAATGCCATAAAATACTTCTTAGCTCTATCTTCATTTTTCTTAAAAAGTTGACACCAGAGTTTGTGAAGCACTCATTATGTGTGCTAGGCACTCAACAAACTCTTTTGATCCTAGTAACAGCCTTTTGAAGTATGACCCTCATTTTAGCTAAGAAACATGAGATTTAGAACAGTTCAGTTCTAAGACCAAGGCTACACTGTAAGTACCAGAGCTGCAGGCCAGGACTGAATCCAGGATTATGTGATTCCAAAGCCAGCACTCTTAACATTTCCTTGTCCAATGGGGTGAGGCATTCTTAACTACATTATGGCTAAATGCTTAAAACTGGCTTTCTCATATAATCTTCACAATGACCTATAAAATAGGTGTTACTAAAGTTGAAAAAACTGAACTAATGAGTCCAAGATCATTTCCCAAAAAGGCAGTAAAGTCAGGACTTAATAGTCTGGCTACAGAATCTATGCCGTTAGCCATAGAATTTTTTAGTGAAAAAAAAAAAAAATGGGACAAGCAGGCAAATAATGGTAACAGTAGAATAAATGCTATGACAGAGACATATAGAAACATGGGGAGTGCTCTGGCTATAGGTGTAGGAGACACACCAGAAGGGGTTCGCCCTCCTACTGATTAATCTGGAGAAGTGGGCAGAGGCCAGATCATAAATATCCTTGGTTGGCCGGAGGAAAACCGGTGCCAGCAGCCAGGGGAAGGAAGGCCTATTGCGCGAATCTTCGTGCAACGGGCTTCTAGTTAAGTATAAAGAGGGTAAAAAAAAAAAAGGATGACTTCCAAATTTTTGCTGGAGTTATGTGCCTACAGTGGTATATTTAATCATGATAGGTATTATAGGAAGAAAGCCAGTTTTTGAAGTTATTATTTGGGGCAGTAGTAGTGCAGTTCAGTTATAGAAAGATTTAGTTTACAATATGGTAGAGGATCTATCCAGAAAAAAAATTAAATTGGTAATTAAATAGAAATATTTAGGAATATAAATTTGGAAATGGCAATAGAAACCATAGGCAGGGATTAAGCTGCTCAGGAAAAATCCACAGGGCGAGGAGATGACCACATACTTTTCTTTCTAGTCCATAACCAAAAGTAATCGATCCTTCCTCACATTATGTATTGTGTATCTTTGAAATATATTTATTTTCTCTATAAATTAATGAGTCCCTAAAGGAAAAAAAAAACACCTCATCTTAATAATTTCTGAAAAGCATATGGTAACGTATTCATAGTACAAAGTAAGTATTCAATGTGGCTGAACTAATCTACAAAGTTAATATTACTGAGTTCTAGGATGTATTATGGTATTTAGCTTAGTAGAAGTCTTTACTATAAAATAAATAGTTTTTTAAAAGTTGTGGATTAATGAAAATTTTCAAGTTATATTTTATATCTCACTTACCTTTCATCACAATAAGAAAATTTCATATCCAGGCTGTGTCGACTGAGAAAAGTCTTGCTATCTAATGGAATTTCAATATTTGATGGATGAGGAATGGGTTCACAAATCAGCACCAAGCACGTCATAGGTGGTTTCTTATACCCACACTGAGACTGGTTACCGTTGGTATCGTACACATGAATATGTCCTGTGCAGTGAAGTACCTGTGTATGAAGAAAAAGCAGTTTTTTCTAAATATACAATGCTAGAAAAAAACAAAATACAGCAATAAGTAGTTGAGTCTGATATGGCAAGTAAGCATTAGTAAAAATTTACTGTCATTAGTAGATAAACTATATTTCTGAAAATCAATAAATGTTTTCCCTACACCACCCCTGGCCTACTACCTCAGGCCTCACAGTTTAATTACTCTTTTTAAAAATCTCCTTCATACAACAAATCTGTGCTGATTTTTCATTCAGCTGGTCATCATAGCTGTGTGATGGTTATTTCTTGCTTTAATGACAGCTTTAACACAGAGCAAAACAAATGATACAACAATGAATTAAAAATTGAGTTCTATAAAGATTCAAACTCTGAATGGCTGGCAAAGCCAACTGACTAAGTTAGCTCAGTAAGCCAATGTCAATTCACATTATGCCTCAAACTGGCAAATTAATGTACAGTTTGGATGTTAAACCTGCAAATACCAAGGAACAAATCTAGGTTTTCCCTCACAGTGCTAAAGCTACTTAATACTAGCAATGTCAAGATGCATGAAACTCTCTATAAATCAAGTGCATCACCACTCACAAACCATTTTTACTTACCTTCCATGTTGCAGACTTTATGTTCATAGTTCTCCCCCGGCTAGTTAGGGTACACTTCATTCTGAGAAAAAAGCTTCGCTGTGTATTTTGCTCTTTACCCTTTTTCACAAGGCCTAAGGAAAGCAGGAAATAAAGTTTAAAACTTAAATATGCAAATTTGTTACAGTAAGAGTAGCACACCTGGGAGCTGTTCAATTAAACATCCCACCATGAACAAAAAGAGTCACACTCGCTTTGCCCACTCCAACACATCCAGCAACCTAACACTCTGAGTCAGTACTGGATTTGTAACAGCAGTGATTCCGAGTTGGTAGGAATCAACAGTTGAGTAATAGCAGTAATCATTTCACATTCAAGCCAGTAATGTTGGTCAAATTGCAAAGAAATATAAATGTGGTATGAATGTGTCCGCAAACTATGCTATCAGTGCATAAGCAAACCCCCCAAAAAGGAACTTCAGCAAACTCTTCCAAACCTTTATTAAATCTATTAGTTCAATTTATAATAAGTACTCCATTATTTACAGAACTTCTAAAATAGAAAATTTCTTCAATTGCAAATAAACATTTTTATATATCTGATTTTTCCTTAAATCGTTCTATGAAGCAGGCAGGAAACTATTTCTATCTTGTTACTAGGGGGAAAAAAGTAAATGACTTTTCAAAGCCAAATTGGAATTAAATCAATTCAGGTCTATTTACTCATATTCCAAACCTCATATAACTAAAAAATGAGATTACAACACTCAAATAGCAACTTGATTTCTTATCTTCATTGATCAGTCTGATTGAGTATTTATTATTCAGGAACTGGACTAGATATTGCAGGCAATACAAAGATGAATAAGACACACTGCCTTTCCTGAAGAAGTTAAACATTTAGATGCAGGGAAGTTAATGACAATACAATGCAGAGTTAAGTGCCCAAGACTTACAAGAACGCTTTAAAGAAGTATAGAGAGAGCTTAGAAGATAACTTCTAGTCCAGGGGAAATCAGGAAGTTCTTCTTAGAAAGAGACATTAGTATTTTGACAAGTAGAGATGAGTTGAAGGGTATTATTCCAGATAGAAGGAAGAGAAGGAAAAGCACATAGGTGGGGAAAATAGCACATTTGGGGACCAGTACTAGAAAGTTGAGTTTGGCCACAATATAAAGAAAAGAGTAATGAGACAAAATTAGAAGAGAAGGTTAGAGCTGTAGCTCTGGAGGGCTACAATGAATTCAGCCTTAAATATAAAACATGGAGTTTCTAAAAAATTCTGAGGTGGGAAGCACAATCAGGAACTTAAATAACATTAATCTAGCAGCAACATATAGGATGTATAAAAATTAGAATACATGATGGCAATGAGGGACTGAACAGTAGCAGAAGTAAGAAGGATAGCAAAAGATAAATAAAAAGGTAGAACCTATAAAAACTTAAAAATTGATAGAAGTAAGGCAGCAGAGAAATTTTAAGATTTGAAGATTTTTAAGGCTAGTATATTGAAAGAAAAGTGTCAAGTGGAAAAGAAACAAGTAAAGTTTAAATTTTGACCGGGTTAGCTAGAATGTTAGACTCTTGAAGAAGAAGAAGAGGAGTTATAGCTCAGACTTATGATAATGGAACTAGGCAAGTTAGGGCAGTCTTGGTGCTAACACAAGTTATTTGGATTTACCTAAATAAGGATTTAATTTGCCCTCCTTAGAAGTGTTTGAGAATGGATTTTAAAAAGATGCCACACACCATACTGGTCTTAGTTATGGTATAAGGCAGTGATGGCGAACCTTTTGAGCTCGGCGTGTCAGCATTTTGAAAAACCCTAACTTAACTCTGGTGCCAGGTCACATATAGAAATTTTGATATTTGCAACCATAGTAAAACAAAGACTTATACTTTTGATATTTATTTTATATATTTAAATGCCATTTAACAAAGAAAAATCAACCAAAAAAATGTCATAGGTTCGCCATCACTGGTATAAGGGATGTGTGTGGAGGCTGATGGTGGCAACAGTGATCCACATGTAAACTCTTTGGGGTATTTTCAGTCCTTTATAATCTAAGCTTAAATTGGATTGACCTTTGAAACCCAAAGCCGTTGAATTAGAACATGAAGATAAATTTAAACACCAAGGTAGTAGAAAAGTACTAGCATTTTCCTAATGGAAGAAACATTTCTAAAGAAATAAATTTTCAGCCTTCTAAAAAATAAATCATATTTTATAATATCTTATGAAATCTAAAGAATCTTTTTAACATTTAAATGAAAGAATAATAGGATTGGCCCTGGCCAGCAGCTCAGTTGGCTACAGAACTGTCCCGATATGCCATGGTTGCGGGTTCCATCCCTGGTCAAGGCACATACAAGAATCAACCAAAGAATGCATTCATAAGTGGAACAACAAATCGGTTTCTCGCTCTTCCTCTCTCTCCCAAAAATCAATAATAATAAAAAAAGAATAGGACTACATTGTGTAAATACACCAATAATAGCTCTTAGTGTACCATTAAAATGTGATGCACTATAGCAGCCCCTCTTTTCTAAAAGTGAAAATCTGCATTTTTGTTTCTCAATAAAACAAATAAAAAATTAACTGCATTAGGAATGATTTTTCTTAAAAAATGTATTTTATTGATTTTTTTTACAGAGAGGAAGGTGAGAGGGATAGAGAGTTAGAAACATCGATGAGAGAGAAACATCGATCAGCTGCATTCTGCACACGCCCCCCCAATGGGGATGTGCCCGCAACCAAGGTACATGCCCTTGACCGGAATCGAACCCGGGACTCTGCAGTCCGCAGGCCGATGCTCTATCCACTGAGCCAAACCGGTTTGGGCAGGAATGATTTTTAAAAATGTTTATGCGCTTGGTTAAAAACATATATTTAAACTATATTAAGCAGACTATATTTGATTTAGAATAACACATTACCAAATCAAAACAAGACTTCCTAATATCCATCCACTTATGGTCTAGTGATGGAAGCACTGAGCAGTCAATAGAAACCCTAATCCCCTGAATTCATATACTAAATTAATTGACAACCCACACAGGTCTTTGCTTAGCATTTATTTACTCCTCCTTTATAGAATTCTAAAAAGTAAGCATTTGCTTTCCAAGTTCACAGTAAACACACAGTATGAAATTTAAAGACAGGAGAGGGCTCCTACTGCAAAGGTGGCAAATGGCAGTAGAATGTAGTGAGAGTTGGTGAATATGAAAAGAGCTCTAACGTGTGAACTCTAGAGCCAGTCCACCCGAATTTAAGCCATGCTCTACCATTTACCCACCCAGTAATGGGCAAACTACTCAATAACTCTGTGCCCCAATTTCCTCAGTAAAACAGAAATAATAACAGTATCTTCACAGGACTGTTGTGAGGAATACAGGAGTTAAAAAGCACATAAATTCAGAGAACAGTGTCCTGGCACAGTGTAATCTCTGAATAAAGGTTACCTATTATTATAGATGAGATAAGATGAAAAAGAAACCATTAAAAAAACTATTCAAAAGTACTAGAATTTTTAATACAGAAAGCAAACAAACATACACTTAAATTAGAGAGCTGCAAAGAACAACCACAGAGCATAAAGACAAATTTTCATTATAACTTTCAGTCATGAAAGCTACAATGAAAATTTACAAATTATGATCAGGATACTCTATTTAAGAGGGCACAGGTATGAAAAAACTTTCTTGTTAAGTTTTTAAGTGCAGATTCCTGATAGGCTGTAGAGTAAGTAGTAGAGCAGTGACAGAGGGTGCTCTGAGTACAGCAGTCATCTCCTTATCTGGCATTTTGCTTTCTTCAGTTTCATTTACCCACAGTCAACCTCGGGTCCAAAAATAGTAAATGGAAAATTCCAGAAATAAATCATGTT
>NW_005366214.1:2784819-2799494 GCF_000412655.1 Myotis brandtii
GGGGGGGGGGGGGGAGGCTCTTTCCCCAAATCTTGGAACATTTGGTTATTTTTAACAATTTATTCTTAAGAGTTAGAGGTGTTAGGTCTTTTTTGTTGTTGATAATGTGGGGTCATCCATAATGTAACACTTTATAATTAATTACATATTCTCAAGTTACTGCGAACATCATGAAAGGTCAAATAAGCAAGTATTATGTTCTTTAAAATCTCTTTTCTTTTTCTTGAGCCTTTAGAAAGCTTAAATTCAAATAGGGACCTCAACTTTAGTAATTGTCTAAAATCCTATAATCTGCCATTTATATTGACGTCTTGTCTTAATGTTGTATTTTAATTTGTAACTTCCTTGGTCCTGATCTTTATTTATTTTTCCATTTTATGTTATCTATTCTTATAGCTATATATTTGTGGAATTAGGTGGGCTTTAAAAACATTTTTTACATATTTTTAATGAAATTCTTTAAAAATAGAATGGATTTAACCAAGAATAGAGTAACATTTAATTAACATGAAATGATGTTTTGCCTTAGTACAATAACAAAATCTAAAAATTAGTAACAGAATCTGATTAGGTAAAACCACCTGTCACATTATATCAAACAATAGACTTTTCTTCTCACCATTTCTGTGTGTAAGCATTTCTCTCATTTCCTCATGGTCACACGGATGAGTAAAATCAAACACACTGTGTCCAGTTAGTTCAAACTGTAAACATATTTTAAAAAATTAGATCTACATCATAAAATCATAAATATATAAAGAAGGACTCTTAATATAAGGGTATTTTACCTGAGTCAACCCCATGTATTTGTTCACATTATCAGAAATGTAAATCATGTCACCATCATCTGTGAGAACCATAACAAAACCATCCAGGGCTTTCAAATAAAAGCAATTCATTTGCGCCTTCATTTCATCTTCAATATCCAAATCACCTAAAAAGAGCACAAACAAAAGGAAAATAATTTAAAAGTTATACTTAAATGAATACTTACATGTTTCAATAAAGTTTTCTCCATTTATTTAAGACACATAACATATATTTTTTCTGCATATTAAAATCTCCGCCCCCTCGTCACTCTCCTTTTAACACCGAACAGTCAAGGCCAGAGAACAGGAAGACTAAAATTAGATTTGCCAAGAACAGTCAAGGCCCTCCGGCAAAGGCCAGAGAACAGGAAGACTAAAATTAGATTTGCCAGCTATGTTTAATGATTATTTAAAGTAACACAGCAAGGCAAGCCAAGGCAAACCACTGAAAAGAGAAAGAATGGTCATGTTAATAAAAGATAGGTAGGTAGGGCCCTGGCCAGGAGGATCAGTTTGTTGGAGCGTTGTCCCATACCCCAGAAGGTTGAGGGTTCAATTCTTGGTTGGGGCACCTGCCTGATGTTTCTCTTTCATATAGATCTCTCTCTCTCTCAAATGAGTAAACGTATCCTTCAGTGAGGGGGAAAGGGGAAGGAGATAGGTAGGTAGGTGGGGCAGGAAATAAAGAGGGGCAAAAGGCCTGAAGCTTTAAAAGCATGTAATAAAAAGGCAATCATATTAAGGAAGAATTGAGAGTATGACCATCCTCTAAATATAATTTCTAATTACTTTTAATTTCTAATTTTTAGGCCTAGTATGCCCTAGTAAAACAACTCACCAGCATCCAGAAGTTTCCTCACACGCAGATAGCTGATGGTAAGCCTCATAACAGAAGCCTTATCAAGATGCGAACTCACGTTATGGGGAAGTGGCAACTGATGAGCAAGCTCATAAAAAACTTCAGACTCTTTACTTCGCCGAGATCTGGCTGCATCTCTAGACTTTTCTTTTCGACGTTCAGAACTTATCCTATATAACAAAAAGGAATGGGAGGGGGGAGAAAAGAGACAGAAAATTTGTTAGTTTGCCTTTGCTTGAATAAACTAAATTTACATTCTGCTTACCATTGAAGGATTAGAAGATGCTATGTAATGAAATTATATAGAGATTTTTCTACTACATGAATGCATTTTTAATAGAGAGTTATAGAAATTTTTGGATAGAGAGTTATAGAAATTTTTGGATTACTGCAGACATAAGAACTCCCAATAAGAAGTCCAACATGAAGTTTTAAACCTGTCTGAAACAGGTGTTTCCTCCCTGGCAGGTCAATTTGAAGAGGATGTTTTTGTTTTAGCCCAAATCTGAAAAATAGCCTGTATATGAAGGCTGCACCTTCATAGCCATTCAAAAAGTCTCAACATAGAGAAATCATGATTAAGTCTAGAGAAACGGAAGTTGTACATAGTAACTTGAAAGCAGGTGTTTTTAAACAGAATAGTAATAGCTACAAATACATTTTTGACTCAAGTTTTCTTTTGACTCCAATACTCTCCCACCCTCCCTTTTACCATATGAGCAGTAGTGACTATAAGCTATAGGAATTTATATTAGCAGCTATAATAAACTACTGTTTTCAGGTTGCTTACTCCCTTAACAGCCCCTATCTATGACTAGCACAATAGGTACTAACTAAATGTGGGTTTATAAAAAACAAAGATGTGGCACAGTACTAAGAAAGGAATGTATTAATAAAGATTAACAAAGGTGTTAATAAGGTATCTTTGGGGAACTCTTCCAAGAATAAAGTCAGTAAAAAACATTTTCATAAATCAGACCATGCAGAATTGAGTTTCTCTGCTTAACTGCATAGCAACAAAGCTAAACTGGGTTCTGTACTTAGCTTCTTCTTTAATAGCTATCTATTAAAACCTACAATGTGCCAAACACTGCCCTCTACAAGGTGCTTAGTTCTCTCATAACAACCTATAAATTGGTTAAATATTGTCAGATGATAAAATGGGGAGGCAGCTGGTTAAAAATAGCCAGTATGTAGCAGATGGGATTTGAACCCAGGTGTTTGTTTTTACTTCAAAATCTTTGCTCTTCCACAATGTTTTATCTTCTTAATGGAGAATGCTGCTTCTGTCTCACTCAGCTGCTTTCCCTATGACATTCAACCTAATCCTGATGAGTCAATTACTTATTAAATGTTGAAAATAGCCATAACCATTTATTGAGCACTTAGCAGTATGCTAAGGACTGTACCAACATTATTTCACTTAATCCTCTTTAGTTCTATGAATGAAGTGCGTAATTGTCTTCACCTCAAATATCTCCTTCCTCCAAATAATCTGCAGAGCTGCAAGGTTCAATCATAGAAGCAACATTCTCAAGAAATAGGCAGGGTTCTTAGCACATGCTCGCTCCAGTTATGTTGTTAACATGTGAATAACAGGTTGTATTGTCACAACAGTGATAAGATAGTGAAACTCAGAACTTTGAAGATTATGATTGCTCAAGATATGGCAACTAAATTTATAAGACAAAGCCATTAGAAATGTGAGCTTGAATAAAGCATTTAAAAGACAATATTTTAAGCTAGTGAAGACTGTAAGGATAAGAATCCGAACATGTGCCAAATTTTGGAAAATAACCCTAATTGAAATAAGTAACATGATACTTCAAGGGTTGACAAACCTAAATTAGATGAAGGTAATGAAAATCAGTATGCCCTCAATTACATAATCACTCTAGACATAAAATAATTAGGAGACCTATAATAAAAATTTAATAAAATTTATCTGATGTTCTTCATATGTGACTATGGGAGCTCTTAAAACATTTCTAAGCTTAAAGTTTCCAAAGTTCTTATGAGTTTCAGCATCTGCACTGCCCTTCATGGTCTACTCACAGGAAGACTTTGATCAGGTCACACCCCAAAGAATTATAGCATTGACCAAGAATTATTTGTTAGACATGTGATGAATGAAAAGATGAATCCTGTACTATTTGTTTACTTACTACTTAAACTGCACAACAGGTTTAGGTTTGAAGACCAGAAAGAAACTGGCAGATTTTCAGCATGCAAATAAGCTCACTGTATTACTCAAAATTATCAATTCCCATCTATGTTGTTTTTATTTTATTAAGTACAGATCAAGTAAATTTGTTACTTATGTATCTGCATAAGGTGCTATTTCACACACTGCTAGTCACACTGGATATTAGTTAAGAGTACATATAGTAAATTTCTATCTTTTGAATAGTTTACTTACCCAATTCCATGACTGTCCTAGAACTATTGTTTGAGCAAACCAAAAAAACAGCTCAATGTTTGTGGAACTATTATTTCCACACACTTACAATTTTATTATTATTCAACATACATTACTGGACAAGAAACTAACATTATATCTTGAAATTATTTTGTAGAGGAAATATATTTAGGATGATAATTTTGAACCACTGTCTTAAGCTTCTTGTATAGAGTTCATGAAAAAGCAATAGCCATATCACAGAGAATGCCTATTATTCTTTAGATTAACAAGAACACAAAATAATTGCAGATATTTTAAGTCATCTATCTGTGCTGCCTACTAATTGCACAAGAAAAGCCTGTTAGTGTACTTGATTGTAAACATGTTACTTTAAGAACTAAAATTAGATCATAATCATTCAAAATGTTAACAGATGATCAGTTATCTATATTATAAAAGGCCTGTGGCCATAACGACCAAACGAGGTGTGGCAGAGTGTGAGGTCCTGTGGCAGCACAGCGGGGTCTGGGGTCTCACACGATTTTGCGCACTGGGCCTCTAGTTTCTAATAAAGTTAATATATAAAATTTTTAAAACCTCTCAACTCTTTTACTTGCTGACTTTAAAACTCTTTCTGGCCCATGAGGCTGTAAGTTGTGTTCTGTACTTCTTGCACCAGTATTTCTACAGGATAGACACTGTGAAGTGAAATTCCATGATCTAAAGCAGTGGTTCTCAACCTTCCTAATGCCGCGACCCTTTAATACAGTTCCTCATGTTGTGGTGACCCCCAACCATAAAATTATTTTTGTTGCTACTTCATAACTGTAATTTTGCTACTGTTATGAATCATAATGTAAATATCTGATATGCAGGATGTATTTTCATTGTTCGCGACCCACAGGTTGAGAACTGCTGATAAAGGATGTGGCATTTAAATATTCCTTTCCAAAAAGGTCTATACCCATTTTTGTCTCTGCCAATCCATGAATGTGTGTATCCATTTCCCCAAGCACTCTGCAGTAATAGATATTATGGACCCTTTATATCTTTTTAATTTTTGCCAAGCTGATAGGTGAAAATTGTTATCTCATTGCTTTAACTGCGTGTACTTCTTAAAATCTCATGCCAAAGGAAAATATTCATGTTCCTTAGTTGGCATTTTGACCTGCAGCTTTAAATTCAAACATTTCTACATGGTGCATAATATTACACAGTGGCATTTAAGTATTTTTCATCTATTAACTTATTTAATTGTTATTATCATAACCATGTTATAAATAGGAACCTGGTTAAATAGATTACAGAGTTAATAAATGGTAGAGCTTATAATCAAATTCAAGCTGTCTGGTTCTAAAAACTATGCTACTAACAATAGTCTATGCTGCCTCTCAGAAACTTATTCTGATTACCAAGGTAAGTATTCTTAAGTCATTATTATAAAGTTCAAAATGTGTTTTCTTCACATCTCCAAAGACATAAAAAAGAGGTACAGGGGTTGGCTTTAAATTTAGGACTTGACCCTAAGCTATTTGGAGGGACTCATGGCCAGGCTTTCCTGGAGTCTGCTCATAATCCAAAATCCTAATTGAAAGGCATCTACAATGGCAATGCTCTCTGCTTCACTGTCCGCCATTTCTTCAAAGCAAGGCAACCTTTAACGGGTAATGCCAACCACAAAGGGGAGAGAATCAGAGCACACTACCTCATATACTCCCACTATATTTTGTTTTTAATTTGTACAGAGAAGCTATTTGAACATCTTAGCTCACTAATGTTGGTGTTGTTATTTGCTCAATATGTGGATCCCTACAATAAAAGCAATCTACATACTCACTTCAAGATATCTGGCTAGGCATAAGCAATTGCCAAGATATCTAATCACACAAAGTACCATGAGAGAAAAGATGAAGAGAATTTTCCCCTTCTAACATTTATTGAGCACTTACTATGCACCAGGCACTGTGTTGAGTGCTTTTATGTATTAGCTAATTTAATGATCATAACTCTAGAGAACCAAAACACAAGAGGGGAAGAGCCTTCCTGAAACTCAGAATAACCTCCTCCACTCAAGAAATAGTCATTCGGTAAATATTTATTGAGCATCTATCAAGTACCATGGACTGTGCTAGGTACTAGGAATATACTAGTACTGATAAGCAAAACAACCCTGATGAGGCTTAAACAGCCTCCCACTTAAGTCTACTGAAATAGCTATATTCCCAAATGCAGGTCTAGTTGCATGATAATCACTTAAGGGACATAAAGCAACATTTCAAACTTCTGGGCTCTATCTTTGTAAATTCTGATTCAGTAGATCTGAAGCAGGGCCCACAAATCTGGATTTTTAAAAACTCTAAAGGTGCAGATACACAGTGCAATTTGGGAACCACTGACTGAACTCATCCTTCCCTTACTTCACTTTAATTTCTCCCTCAAATTACTATCACAATGATCCTTCCAAAATAAGAAACCTGGTATTATGTATGTCCTTACAATTTTATCAGATGTACAAAGGGCAAAGTATAATTATTTCCAACAAAACCCATCCTTATCTAGCTCCCTGCCCATCTCTTCACCCTCATCATTTCCCACATTCTTCAGACACACTGCAGTTAATCAAAAGCATAATATTTCATTCCTTCTGGTTCACTTACCCCACTCTCTCTGCCTGGAGTACTCTTGAATATGTGACCTGGTAAGTTTGTGTGAGAAACTTTCCATTTTTAACTCTAGCATCACTTTGTTTCTGTTCTGTCTTCTAAAACTGCTCCTCTCTCCTAGATCTGACCCACTTTGGTTATTTTGCTGTATTTTATCTTCCTCAACAATCCTTAAAAGCTCTTGAAGACAGGAAACAGACTTATTTATCTTTGTATTATTAGTAGGGATGTGTGTAAGTTTTACTTCACTTTAGTAATGGCTCAAATCTGCTATTTGACCTTGACTTCAGCCCATGGAAGGTTGATTGTCCTTTGAACATTCCTTTTGGGATCCCTGAATTTGTGCTTTATCAGTGCTCCTGTGATCCTACAGATTACAATCATAATTAAACAGCATAATAATGCCAGAACTATGAATAAGGCATACTATTTGGATTTACTGTGATTATCTGGATAAGCACTTGCAAATACAGGTAAATAGATATAAGTGGGGGGAAAAATCAACCAAGCAGCATAAAGTGAACAGCACAAATATCACCAAGGAGAGTAAGTGATCTTTCAAGAGAAGAGATTTAGAGGCACAAGGAGAAGAAAGCTGAGAATGTAGGATACCAATTTGCTGAAAAGAGGTTTGAGGTTTAAAGATTATTTCCCTCATCACTACGATCCACAATGTCTTTTATTGTTTTGTCCTAAGCTTATGTGGTTAGGAAAATACATCAGTGGTAGTTAATGTTGTTAACCATTTTACAATCAATACCTTTATCACTTTTATAAATGTCTTTCTAGCCCAGCAAGAAACACAGAAGTTGACGTTTTGTTTTGTACAGTCTTTTTCAGGAAAGTGTTGGAATTTTCATCAAGACATGAAAGTTTTCTTTAAGTTGATTTCTAATCCTAGTGGCTTTTTCTCCAAGCCTGGTTACTCTTAGACAAGTATTTTATATTTTTATATTTATTAGGAGTATTCTTATTATTAATAAGATCTATTGTTATACTTTCCATCTGATAATTGCTACAAAACCAGAACACTTCAAACAGATGTTTAATTTTTAAAAATCCATCCTTAATGAAAAAAAAAAACAACAGCAAAAATCTGACACTTCAAATTAAATATAAATTACATTTTCAGGACATCTAACTATAATTCATAATTATTTTCTCCAGGAAAACGTCTTGAGTTCTAATCATTATCAATAAACTTAAAAATGAAATTTTAGCATAATCATGTTAGAAAATATCATTCATTTAGTCAATAAATATTTCTTAATTGTCTCTTATGAGCCAAACACTGTTCTCAGCATGGGGCATAGTTCAATAAACAAAAGAGACCAAGTTGCTACCCTCATGGAACATATATTCTAGTTATCTTTATGTTTCTTGACTTTATTCAATAGTAGTTACCAGGGTCAATTCCTAACTGACAAAACATTAGTTACAGCAATAATCTTTTTATAAAATCAAGTAACATAAAATTTTAGGAGACAAGGAAAAGTCTACAAAAATTAATCTGTGCTTACAGTAGATGTTACAATATAGTACTATGTAAAAAGAGCAAGTTATACAATGAAATTTGAGCATGAATCCATTTCTCTATAGGGGCGTGTAATGCATGTATATAGAGAGAAATAAATGTGTATATATGTATACAGACATACATACGGACATATCATCTATAAATGCAGTTAAAACCAGAAAGATACAATGATATATGTTAGCGAAGTTTACAAAATATTAGCAATAGAGTTTCAAGATGACAAAATTACAGATTTTGTACTTTAAAATTCACTAATAAACTGACACCATCTATGTACCTGCATGTGTTAGAAAAATCAGACTTTTAGTATAAACTAACTTTTAAATGTATTTTCTAAGAAGAGGAAAGTAAAGAATGAGTAAGTAGTATAATTTAATATTTTCAACTTCTCATTCTAATCTAACTTTCAGGTTTTGAAAATTCAGCATTTCATAATTTGAAATTCCAAAAATACAGGTGAAATGATTTGTTTCTAAAGGAAAATATTCAGAACATATATACACTTATTTTATTTTTGAAAGCAACTTAAATTTCTTGCTTTAGGTGGCCATTATCTTACTAGCATGGAAATATCACTTAAATACCCACAATTAGAGAAAAGATGGATTATTCACCTTCCAATAACCTCACAAAAAATGCTTAAATACTTGATATTCTAATGTTGCAGTAAGATAAATAGGGAAAAAGAATCACTATTTTAAATTAGAGGGTACATTCTGAAAATGAAATCTTTGCCACATCTATTTATACATTAATTAGATTAATAAGCTAATAGACATAACTATTTATATTAATGTATATTTGTGTTCTGTTTATTTTTTAAAAAATATGCTTGCCCTAGCCACTTTGGCTCAATGGATAGAGCACTGGCCTGCAGACTGAAGGGTCCTGGGTTCGATTCTAGTCAAAGGCACATGCCAGAGTTGCGGGCTCGATCCCCAGTAGCGAACGTGCAGGAGGCAGCTGATCAATGATTCTCTCTTATCATTGATGTTTTCTATCTCTCTCTCTCTCCCCCTTCCTCTCTGAAATCAATTTTTAAAAAAATGCTTTTGGTTCTGGCCAGTGTGCTAAGTGGTTAGAGCATAGGCCCTTGCACCAAAGGCTTTTTGGGTTTCCTTGGTCAAGGGCAGTACCTTTGTTGCAGTTTCTATCCCTGGCCCAGATCCAGGTTGGGGCGCATGTGGAAGGCAACCAATCGATGTCTCTCTCTCTCCTCTCTCTCTCTCCTCTCTCTCTCTCTGTCACTCTCTCTCTCTCTCTCTCTCTTTCTTGTTCGTATGGATATTTATCTGTTTCTCTCCCTTCCACTCTCTTTAAAAAAATCAATGGAAACACAAGAGTAAACTCAAAATGTATAAAAAACTTAAATGTAAGTAAGGCGTGAAACCATAAAAGTCCTAGAAGAAACCATAGGCACCAAAATCTCAGACATCTCTCGTAGCAATAAGTTTACTGATACATCTCCTAGGACAATGGAAACTAAGGAGAAAATAAACAAATGGGACTACATTACAATAAAAAGCTTCTACACTGCAAAAGAAACCATCAACAAAATAACGAGAGCCCACTACATGGGAGAACATATTTATTTTCCAATTATACATCCGATAAGGGGTTAATCTCCAAAATATATAAGTAACTCTTACAACTTAACAAAAGGAAGACAAACAAAACAATTTTAAAATGGGTAAAGGACCTAAATAGACATTTCTCCAAAGTGGACATACAGAAAGCCAAGAGACATATGAAAACATGCTCAAAGTCACTATCATCCGAGAAGTGCAGATCAAATCAACAAGATATCACCTCACACCTGTCAGAATAGCTATCATCAACAAATCAACACAGGACAAGTGTTGGTGAAAATGTGGAGAAAAGGGAACCCTAGTACACCACTGGTGGGAATACAGACTGGTGCAGCCACTGTGGAAAACAGTATGGAGTTTCCTCAAAAAATTAAAAATGGAACTCCCATTTGACCCTGTGAACCCACTTCTAGGAATATATCCCAAGAAACCCAAACCAGTCATCAGAAAGAATATATGCACCCTTAAGTTCATAGCAGCAACCATTTACAATAGCTAAGATTTGGAAACTGCCTAAGGGCCCATCAGCAGATGAGTGGATAAAAAACTATGGTACATTTAATGGAATACTATGCAGCAGTAAAAAAAGAACTCATACTATTTGCAACAGCATGGATAGACCTGGAGAATATTATGCTGAGTGAAATAAGCCAGTCAGAGAAAGGTAAGTATCACATGAGCTCACTCATATGTGGAATCTAATGAACCAAATAAACTGATGATCAAAAATAGACCCAGAGACATAGAAGCATGAACAGACTATTGAACCTCAGAGGGAAGGCAGAGGAGGGTAGGTGGGAAGAGATCAACCAATGAACTTGTATGCATATATGCATAACCCGTGGACATAGACAATGGGATGGTGAGGGCCTGGGGGGAGGGGAGGAGAACAGCAGTGGGTTGGAAGAGGTTAATGGGGGAGGGGGGAAGGAGGACTTATGTAATACTTTCAACAATAAAGATTTTTAAAAAATACAGAGACAAAAAAATCAACAATAAGTAAATAAATACAAATCAATGGAAAAATATTTATTATTTTACTTATTTAAATAGGGTGAGGATTAACAACACACACACACACACACACACACACACACACACACACACGTATTTTAGATTATTCCTAAATAGTGATTTTAATCACTTCTCTCCTGGTTCAGAATTGGTACTGAGTCTCTCAAAAAATCCCTGATCACTTACAATGTAAAGTATTAGATAAATAAAACAAAAAATGTGGATATGAAACTTTTTCTCTAAGATGAAGGTTCTCAACATTTAGCTTGCACCACAACCACGTGGAGGGATTCTTAAAACACAAATTACTACGCCCGCATGTTCAGGAGACAACCTATCAATGTTTCTCTATCTTCGGGTGAGGATAAAAAATAAAGAAAGAAAGAAAGAAAAAGAAAGAAAAGAAAAAGATTGTTCATCCACACTCAAAATGTTTATTAAAATTTTCTCTTTAAAAATAAATTTTAAAAAATCCACAAAACTTTCTCTTAAAAAATCTGCCCAAATGCTTTATAAATACAGTAAACAGAGTGAACTCTAAGACCTTTACATTGCCACATACTTAGAACTCAGTAACTATACACACTAAGGACTTAGATCAGATCAGTCAATGGTTGACCTGTGGTAAATATCACAATCACCAACAGAATTTTTAGCTCCGAGATATATATGTGCTAGATCCCAACCCTGGAAATTCAAATTGTAGGTTTGGTGTGGGAAACCGCTTATTGTCTTCACTAGCTGAGCATAGAGTAGAGACCCCCAAAAGCTAGTGACCTTTGAAGCCCTAGCAAAGGTCGGGGCTGTGCACCATCCAGTTAATCTAGATAATGGTAGCTGAAGCATCATCCCCAACTTAGTTCACTTAATTCCTTAGATACTTAATGTAAATCCTTGTTGATTATTGTTGATTAGCTATTCTGCCTATTTCTGGAAATTGTCTGCTGATGAGCTAATCTGTGTGTCATTGAAGTCTCCTTACCTAAGGGCTACCCCAGATCAATAAAAGGTTGGAGCGGCCTGAGCATCAGTGGAAGTCCTTCTGGACTTGCCCGCCTGGCTCCCCAATATTTCCAAATTGTCTCTTGTCTCTTTTCTCTCTCATTTGTGTGCGGCTCCTCTTTTCAGATCTCGAACCCTAATCCACGCGGGACGTGGAGGGAAACACACTCGACAGTTGGTCATGTCTGTTTAAAACCAGTTTCACAGGTGATTCTGAGGAGCACTCTTATCTGTTCAAGGTGTATGTTTCGTCAATTGGCGCTTGTAAAATTTACAGATTCCTGAGTCCTATCTGAAAATTACCAAATCAGAATTTCTGAAGGTGGGTACCTGGGATTCCTCATTATTAACTAAACACCCAGGTGATACTTAAAAGCAACACAAGTTTGAGAACCATTAGCAGGTCTTATAGCAGAGATTTAACAGGTTAACTAGCAAATTCTGAAAAAATAGGAAAAATTTATTTTTAGCTGTAACTACATATGCATAATATGACAATTATGTTTGTCAGGAAGAACACTGAGAGGAGTGGCTTGGGCAATTCTACATAGAGCAAGGTACAATTGCTGGGAATAAAAAGCTAAAGGTACAATTTAAGGACAGGCCAGTAATAAAGTGTGTACTTAATAAAATCCAATAACTTGACTTCAAAAATATTAGATCATGATCAGGCTTCAAAGATGACCAAATGAAAAATGTGGTAACGTGGAATGGTTTTCTCAATTCTTTGAAATAATTTTTAAAAAGTAACTTTTGAATAACAGCTGTATTAATGGCTTTCCCAAAATCTTATCACCTACTCTATCACTCTTCTCCCTTTCCATTACCTCCCTCTCTCAGCTGGTAAATGTTTTTCTTTCCATTTCCCTTATTACATAGTTTCTGACAGTAATAGATGTGAGACTGGAACTTAAGAAGTCAGTGGCACTAAACTTAATGTGTGTATTTGTGTATTGAGAAGAATGTGTCTTTAATTATTTAAATATAACAGATAATATATAAATTATAATAATCATGTACTTATGTAACAAAAAAATTCACATATATCAGAATAAAGGTAAACACATAGAAATCATACCCAGAAGATTGTTCCTATTTAGTTTAAAACCCTGAGCATGATAAAGATTCTGGAAACAATGACAAAGGAAAAGTGCTAAAGCAAATGGCTTGGTTTTCTATACTAATTCATCCTATCCAAGGCTACCAAATAAATTTTCCCTAAAAAACTCTGATCCTGTTTACTTGTCTATAAAAAGGGGTTAAGTAATGTCGTTAGTAAGCGGCAGATCTCAGAGTCCACCTGAGACTGAAGTCCCCATCTATACTAATAAAAGAGAAAGATGCAAATTGACTGTCCCTCCATGATGCCCACGCCCACCAGCCAATCAGGAGTGAGTATGCAAATTAACCCAACAAAGATGGCGGGTTAATGTGCATACTCAGGTGTCAAGCGCCCTGGGAGGCAACGGCAGCCACCGGCTCCCGGGACCATCGCCGCCCTGAGAGGCGAGGCCAGCTGCGCCTAGCCACACCTGCAGGCTCCTGGTGGAGAGCAGAGCGGTAGAGTGGGCGGAGAGCGAGAGGTTTGGAGGACTTGGCAGAGCAGGAGACTGCTGGACATAGAGCAGAGTGAGAGAGAGGGCAGCTTGGAGGGCGTGGCTCCCTCTGTCACCCCAGCTTCCTCATCACAGCTGTGGAAACTGACAGCAGGGAGGAGGAAGTCCCACCCCCATAGAATCAGCCAGAATCAGCCGCTGGTCAGACAGTTCTCAGCGGCCTGACAGCCAGGACTCTCATTCACCTGCATCTCAGACCATGACAGTAGAGAGGTGGGACTATGTCTAAAGAACAACTGTTGATACAACATAGCTCTGCAGCCAAAAGATGCCGACGTTATCAACAGAAAATGTCTGAAGAGCAATCTGCATCTGATCTTGAAAGAAAGCGGTGCCTGCGACAGAATGTATCTGAAGACCAGCTATTGGAAAAAACATCGCTCTGATGCCGAAAAACACGGGGATCATCGACAGAAAATGTCTAAAGACCAAAGTGCCTTTGAAGTTGAAAGATGGCAGTGGCGAAGACAGAATATGTCTAGAGAACAGTCATCAACAAGTACTACCAATACTGGTAGGAACTGCCTTCTCAGTGAAAATGGAGTACATGAGGATGCAATTCTCGAACATGGTTGTGGTGGAATGACTGTTAGGTGTGAATTTTTCCTTTCACTAAATTTCTCTGATGAAAAACCATCCGATGGGAAATTTACTCAAGGTTGTAGCAAAGGGAAAGTCTGTTCAAATGATACACATTTTCCAGATTACCCAGCATATTTAAAAAGATTAATGACAAATGAAGATTCTGACAGTAAAAATTTCATGAAAAATATTCATTCCATAAATAGTTCTTTTGCTTTTGCTTCCATGGGTGCAAATATTGCATCACCATATATGGGCCATACTATTTTAGAATACACGGACAAGTTTATCACTGTACTGGAACTTTACATCCTTCGGATGGTGTTTCTCGGAAGTTTGCTCAATTCTATATTTGGGATACAGCCAAAGCTACAAGTAAAAGATTAGCAATGCCAGAAAACCAGGGCTGCACAGAAAGACTCATGATCAACATCACCAACCACATGCATGAAAAAAATGAATTAACAAAATCGTACAAGATGCTACATGAGGTAGAAAAGGAAGCCCAATCTAAAGCAGCAGCAAAAGGTATTGCTCCCACAGAAGTAACAATGGCAATTAAATACGATCGTAATAGTGACCCAGGTAGATATAATTCTCCCC
>NW_005366214.1:2807497-2817083 GCF_000412655.1 Myotis brandtii
CCACATGGTGAAAAAGGCTGGGGAACAGATATTGCATTAAGACTCAGAGACAACAGTGTAATCGATCACAATACTAGACAAAATGTAAGGACACAAGTCACACAAATGCAGTATTATGGATTTCATCTCTCTGTGCGGGATACGTTCAATCCTATTTTAAATGCAGGAAAATTAACTCAACAGTTTATCGTGGATTCGTATTCAAAAATGGAGGCCAACTGGATAAATTTCATCAAAGCAAACCAATCTAAGTTGAGCGTCGAAAAATACAGTGGTTTGATGGATTATCTCAAATCTAGATCTGAAAATGACAATGTGCCGATTGGTAAAATGATAATACTTCCATCATCTTTTGAGGGTAATCCCAGAAATATGCAGCCGCGATATCAGGATGCTATGGCAATTGTAACGAAGTATGGCAAGACCGATTTATTCATAACCATGACATGCAACCCCAAATGGGCAGATATTGCAAACAATTTACAATGCTGGCAAAAAGTTGAAAATAGACTGACTTGGTAGCCAGAGTTTTTAATATTAAGCTGAATGCTCTTTTAAACGATATCTGTAAATTCCATTTATTTGGCAAAGTCATAGCTAAAATTCATGTCATTGAATTTCAGAAATGCGGACTGCCTCACGCTCACATCCTCTAATTAATTCCCTTTCAATGTTCACGAATTTCATGCACCAGGCCACTAGTCTACACTAATAAAGAAGAGAAAGATGCAAATTGACCATACCTTCGTGATGCCCCACCAACCAATCAGGAGTATGCAAATTAACCCGACAAAGATGGTGGGGTAATTTGCATATGCAGACGCTGAGCAGCAGGGAGCGTTCAGCACTGCCCCAGCCGCTCCTGGCCTCTGGGCAGCATGGGAAGATGGAAAGACAGCTCTGGTCAGAACAAAGGTGGTGCCGGCAGCCAGGGGAAGGAAGGCCCATGCTTGCACGAATCTTCGTACATCGGGCCTCTAGTATGTAATATAACTTATGCTGTTCCACAAATCATATATATAATTATTAAATTTTAAAATTAAAGTAAATTGTTTTTACTTAGGAATAGAAGAGACATGATAACTACCTTCAGATATTTTAAAAGGATGTTATACGGAAGACAGATTTAGCGATTTATGCAACTCCAGCAATTAGTAAGTGGGAGTTACAACATGGCAGGGCTTTGCTCAACAGAGTTAAAGCAGTGTTAAAGGTAAACTCTATCAGAATTTTAAAACTTATTTAGTTGGCCATCTAAGAAGAAAAAGCATATTCTGGATCATCTAAATGATCTCTATATAGGTCTACATTCTTGCTACAAGCCTTCTGCGTTTAAGGTTGCATTTACTTATGATCAAATTTGTACCAAATGAACAGGGTTACATTTTTTGTGGTACACTTAGATTGAGGTCACTGGGCACATCTCAGAAGAATACAGAGATTACTTTCCCCTGAAAGAGATCTAAACATTAGTTAGGATTGAGAAATACTGGAATAAAAAACTTTCTAACATTTTAAGCTAGATAGACTATCTTGTGAGAGTGTTTTTTGAGTGTCTTAAGAAAATTCTTAAGGCAGACTGGCCAAATTAGTAAACACGACTATAGAAGATGCTCCTGGGATGGTTTATATTAAAGTAATGAAAGTTAAATCCTAAAGTCAATATTTTGCAAGAACCTCTAACTTGAAACCACCTTGTACTAAAAAAATTGTTTTTTAAAAAGGTACATGTTATAGATGAATCAATTAACACTCAAAACTGAATATTCAACTGTGGCTTGAGCCATTAAGAATTCAATGTTTGCTTGGCAAGTTAGATGCACAGAATAAATGAATGTACAACAATCTGTTATAGATTAGAGTGGTTGGATGCTAGAGTAGTGGTCAAGGGTTGAAAAAAAAAATCTGAACCATTGAAATAAATCACCTTATTTACATTATCCAAAAAATACCCCTTCTTCCATTCACAGTGAATGCTTTGACTACTGGTTTAACATATAACCCATTTAAACATTTTAGCTACATTCTCTGCAAAGGCAAGCAATTTCCAACTCTTTTCTGCCAACATGTTAAATAAAAGACATTTAATGAATTGATACCAAAAGAAAAGTAGGCTTTCTTAATTTCCCAACCTTTGACAGCCAATTAAACACCCTTGAGAATATATTTCTTCCTTTACTATTACAGTATGGAAAAATGATTATTTTAAGATAATATGTACATACCAAAAACAAACAAACAGAAAACAAATAACCCCTTCATTTAATCTGATATGGAAAAATGATTATTTTAGGATAATATGTACATACCAAAAACAAACAGAAAACAAATAACCCCTTCATTTAATCTGCAAAGACCAGATATTCATGGGAAAAAGTAGCAACATAGAGGAAAAGCAGCACTAACTATTCTACAACTATTATAAGTTCACAATAGTTTGAACCAAAGGGACTACACATCAGCCTTTGTCAGATTGTCCCAAAGAAGGCTTGAATGAGTCTGACTGAGCAGTATCTACAGATTTCAAGAAAGTGAAACTCTTCTGAAAACAACTAAACAATTACAATAATATTAATGTAATAATAGCTCCTAATTAATTACGTCCTTACTTTGTGCCAAGAAATGTTCTGACTGTTTCACATGGGTTAATGTCTCTTTTATCCTCATGACAATGCTTATAACAAGGCAATTATTCTTACTGTAATTTACAGATGAAGAAAGTGAGATGTAGAAAGAGGAAAAAGCAACGGGTAAAAAATCACAGTTAGTATAAGGCAAACTAAGCAGCCATCTCTAGAGCCTAATCTTTTAGCCATTAGTCATTACTACCTCTTTCTTAAGGAACTGAAATGAAAACCCTAATCATCCATGGTAGAAGAGACTTAAGCTTCCCACAAGGCAAAGCCAGAACATTTGCAGAATGACTATTCTTGGTAGAAAACTCTATAGGATATGAATTCAAGTGATTTGCAACAAAAACCTATACTCCATTCATTACAATGCCAGTACTGATCCAAAGTACTGTATAAGGCAGTAATGGCGAACCTTTTGAGCTCGGCGTGTCAGCATTTTGAAAAACCCTAACTTAACTCTGGTGCAGTGTCACATATAGAAATTTTTTGATATTTGCAACCATAGTAAAACAAAGATTTATATTTTTGATATTTATTTTATATATTTAAATGCCATTTAACAAAGAAAAATCAACCCAAAAAATGAGTTCGCGTGTCACCTCTGACACGTGTGTCATAGGTTCACCATCACTGGTATAAGGAGATAATTAATCTACATCAAGATAAATAATCTACAATAAGACATTTGACTCATGTAATCAGGGAACCCCATTAGCATGGTCAAAAATTAATAGCCCACACAGGGCAAACTGGCATTCATCTAGAAAACTGACACATGGATACTAGAAATGAAAGTTTCTTTTGATTTTTACTATCACAAACTGTGGATACTGGCACAGAAGGCTAATGGCCATCTTTCATATCATAAGATAGCCTATTAGTGACAGAACGAGGCCAACATGCAAACAGAGCAAAGGCATATAAACCAAGTAATACTCAAGAGAAAGTCAGGGATGATACTCTGAGGACAGCACCTGAGACTCAGTATCTAACTGTCCCTTAAACCAAAGCTAGATTGTGAGCCAACAACTGCCTTATTTCCCCCTTAAACTAGTTTGAGTTGTGTTTCATCACTTGAAATAAAAAGAATAGTAATTTATCAAACTGCTAATGTTTCAAATTAAAAACAAACTTTAATGATGATAAAGTATAAGAAAATGGCATTCTCATATACTGCTAGAGTATAAACGGGTCCAAACTTTCTGGAAGTTTACAGTAGACTTAAGAAATATTTGCTAAAGATAAAATAAGGGTAAAGATACTTTCCACACATTTACCAAGCTGATTTTCTGCATAGTCATATACCTCTTTTAGCAAACCTTTTACTCAGTTATGATATATAGATTGGCAGCCACTTTTTTTTTCTTTCTGAATAGACAGTTAACAATAATTTGTTTTATTGGAAAGAACATAGAAATAAGATTCATATTATAAGAGCTATATATTTTCTTTTTTATTCTTTATTGTTAAAGTAGTACATATACTATTACATATGTCTCCTTTTTCCCCCATTGACCTCTCCCCGGCCACTCCCACCCCCCAGCACATGCCCTCACCACCCTAGTGTCTGTGTCCATTGGTTAGGCTTATATGCATGCATACAAGTCCTTTGGTTGATCTCTCCCCTCTTACCCTCACCCTCCCCTACCTTCCCTCGGAGATTTGACAGTCTGATCGATGTTTCTCTGTCTCTGGATCTGTTTTTGTTCATTAGTTTATGTTGTTCATTATATTCCATAAATGAGTGAGATCATGTGATATGTATCTTTTTCTGACTGGCTTATTTCACTTAACATAATGCTCTCCAGCAGCCACTAACTTTTAACATACTTTAAAGTAGGATACTGAGTTACTTTCAAGGGCAAGTATATGTTACCCAGCAGTATTTATTAACAAAATGTTTATTAGCCTGGTTCTAACATGACAGTTGAGATCAGCTGAACAACTAAAAGGTTACATCCTGGGGACCGTTTTCTTATAAAAACAAGTCATTTCAAGTATTGTATAAATCTTTTAAAACAAAGTTACTAGTTAGTTAAATGGGACTTACTGACAATAGAATAGGTATAGAATATTTTAAACACTAAGCATTTTTCCAGAAAAAAAACAAAAGCAAAAAAACCCTGGCAAATCAAATTTTTCTAAGTCACTAGGAAAACTTAATTCCTATTTTAGAGGTGCTTAACCTTACTTCTGATAAAGCTTCCACTAGCAACTGTTCTCTGTTGTTAACTTTAAGTTGGTTAACAAACAAACCCTTAAAAATACAATCACTTCAACACATCCATTAAAATGGCTACAATGAAAAAAAAAAACCTCTCAGAAAATAACAACAACAAGTATTGAGGAGGAAGTGGACAAAACCCATGTGCACTGTTGGTGGAAAAATAAAATGGTGCCGCCACTACTGGAAATAAAACAGTATGGTGGTTCCTTCCAAAATTAAAAAATAGAGTTACCACATGATCCAGCAATCCCACTTCTGGAAATAGAATCACAGCTGACATTAAGATCTTGAAGAGATGCTTATAAACTCATGTTCACAGCAGCACTATTCACAATAACCAACAGGTGGGAGCATCCGAAGTGTTCATGGAAAGATGAATGGTTAAACAAAATGTGGTATACAACAGAATATTATTCAGTCTTATAAAGGAAGGAAATTCTCACACTTGCTACAACAAAGATAAACCTTGAGGACATTACATTTAATGAAATAAACCAGTCAACTGTATGATTCCACTTATAGGCAGTATTTAGTAGTCAAATCCATAGGAAAGAAAAGCAGAATGATGGTTGCCAGGGACGATGAAGAGGGGAAAATTTATAGTAGTTGTTTAGTGGTTACAGAATTTCAATTTTACAAGATGAAAGAATTCTGGAGATTGGTTACATTTAAATGTGAATATATTTAACCCTATTGAATTGTACACTAAGAAGTGATTAAGATGGGAAATTTTATGGGTCTTTTTAAAAAACACACACACAATTAAATTTATATTTTACATATTATATTTTTCTAAAAAAGGTCAGGTCTGGCAAACTGATATGGCCTTATTTATTTTTAGTGCAAAACCCACAAATTTCTATATAAAACTCAGTGGGCTTACAAAAACAGTTAATTCTTCATGCTCCAGGAGACACAAAAGGATACAATTATTTTTAAAATTCCAAGACCTATAGTTAACTTAAAAAGTCTCATCATACTTTTACCAAAAATACTGAGCAACAAGAAGATTGGCTTATCTTAGTTTCAAATTCTTTTTCTAATCCTCTAGTTAAGCAGAAAACATACACAGCACTTCCACAAGTAGCAGAAGGCTGAGTAAAATCCATCAACTGAATAATTAGTTCCAACACTAAAAAATAAATAAATAAAAGAAACAAACAAAAAAGAAAATGTTCTTTTTATGAGTTAAGATCAGTTTCTTAATAGAAAATGAATCCAACAACACATTCAAATTAGATTATTTCTTCTAGTTGAGAAACAGGCATGTTAACAATCTTAGATAAGATTTTAATCTTTTAAAAGAAATACCTAAAATTTTAAAAATTATATTTTAAGACACATCTATGAACAAGCACAGTAATCTAACCCAACTTTTTTTTTTTTAAATTGATTTCAGAGAAGAAGGGAGAATGAGAGAAAGAGAAACCAATAATGAGAGAGTCATTGATCGGCTGCCTCCTGCACACCCCACACTGGGGATCCAGCCAGCAACCAGGGCATGTGCCCTTACTGGGGAATCAAAGGGTGATCTCCTGGTTCATAGGTCGATGATCAACCACTGAGCCACACTGGCCAGGCAAACCCAACTCTAACATGTATGCATAACAGTTTTTAATTTCACCACCAAACACATTATTGCAATTTCTTTTAAAAATAAGTGAAAGTAATCCTCCTGCACTTTCTTACACACTATTCTTAATATACAACAAAAATGTAACCACAAAAATCTTAACCTTGAGCCTAAATACCAATGAGCTGCAAAGATGATGGAAATCAGCATGTAGAAAGATTGGAAGACTGGGCATTCTCCAAACTGCACAAAATGCTTTACAGTGGAACACATGAACCACCACACTTTATCAGTCTAAAACAACATACATCAGTAACACATACATGTGGAAGAGTGCACTAATATTGATTTCATACAAATTGAGCCACAAAAATTGGACTAATAATACAGGCTTGAAGCTTTGCCCTGAGATGGAAGCCAATGGTCTTAACCCTATGGAAATTCATAAGTGAAGGTCAGTTTTTCTCTCAGGTAGGTTCATATGCTTTACTGGAAGCACTTTATCAACTCATGTTTAGCAAAAATTAACTATTTATAAAATTATCTAAACTGTAGCATCAAAAGTGTTTTAAGTTACTGCCAGTCCTAACACAGCCTTGTCTTGCACAAAACCTTGTTGAAAAGATCTGTGTGACTAGAATGTGTTCATGACTCTAGTTTCTAAAGTCCAGAGTAAATTAAAAGTAACCTATTTGGGGAGAAAACAATGGGTAATAAATTGTGAAGGGAAACTAGAATAGACAAATCAGATGCTCAAAAACTAATTGATGCTAGATGCCAACATAACCTAGGAATGTACTGTTTTAACCAGAAAGAACCCCTTTTAAAGCTGTGAATCCAATGTTTGTCTTTTCATTTTAGGAGGCATAGAAAAGACGTATAAGGTGATGAGAAGAGGAACTAGAACAGATATTTGGAAGAACTTGCAAGAGCTTTTAAGTGCATGGAAGTGTAAAGGTTCTAGTTTAAATGCTTTTTTTTTTTCAAGTACTCAGTGTTACCAAGACTCCTAAACTAGGCACTGGGCATTATCTCATTCAATCTTCACAATAACTGCTAATTTAGCCATTATTGCCATCATCTCAAAACGGGGACATAGGCTCAGAAGCATTTAGTAATTTGCCCAAGCTCACAAAGCTAACCAAGTGAAAAGGGTGGATTCTAACTCAGAGGTGTTTGGCTCAAGATTCTATGCTCTTAACCACCAGACAAGTCTTCAAACAAGTGGAAATCAAAGTAAAATTGAAACAAGAAAAAAGTTATTAATAAACTAGAAAGGTTCTTGATTTTTTTAATGACCTAAATTAAAGAGGAAGTTAAGGAATGTTCATTCTCAGAGATTTTACTTTAATGACCCAATAACTGTTTTGAAAAACTTCGAAGGAGTCTGGTCTGAAACCTAACGATGAGCCTTTTGACATTGCTTTGAAATCTAAAAATCTTATCAATGTGCTATTAAATAAAGCTAGTCCCTACCCCTAAGGAAGCAACATCAAAGGCCGTATGTTATATCTATTATAACCATACCCATCCTCTGTTTTGATTTTTTCTAATTCTTCAACTATGATTTTCCTAGACCTTCTTTTAAAAAGACAAATTTGTCTCCCTCACCCAGATACTGGAGGCTCATTTAAAATGGAAAAATTGTAAGGAGTAAAACCCCTGCTCCTCAATCTCTGTTACCTTTTCAAAAGTCTAAAAATTATTAGTTAGAAAAGGACAAAAATGAGACATCTTTAACAAACAGCATCTAAAATTGTTAAGTAGCCAACATTTATTAGGTGTTTAACTCAATTTCTCAGTTTTAAGAACCTCTGTATTAAGAAATATGATTCAATCTGATGCAAATTTTTGCTAAATTTTCAAATGAGAAAAAGTTTGAAATAATAGATGGGACTGAGGAAAATCTAAGAAGTTAAGAGTTGGGGTGATGCATAATAGCTAATTAATTCTCTTATGTTAAAACCACTTAGAAAATTCTCAACTGATGAATTACAAAGGACAAATAAGTACAATATTGCCTATGAAAAGGAAGTGATTGGTGCATAACTTGATGCACAGTATTTAGTATGATTCAGCATATAAAACGGACTGAAAATTGGCACTACACAAAGGTAATCTGCCTTAGGTTTACAATATAATAGCCGCATCACTTCATCAAAAGCACTGTGATCACTTCTGCAAAATTAATTGCAATTTATTTTTGGTAACTCTTGGAAGTAAGTCTAGATCTGTTTAATCACTTTTTAAATTTTATAAGTGCTTTCTCTCGTGTATACAAAATGAGAATTTATCTTGAATTGGGTCAATAATTGATCTTGAATTTTGGTCTTATTGAATAAGGAACAAAAAGGGACCTACAAAATAGCAAGAACATAAACAAGTTTATCTTCTGCTGATACTGATTAGGGAAATTAATCTCTCCTTGAAGAGTGGAAGGACTGAACAGTGAAGCCAATCTACTAACCATAACTCTTACTATAAGTCTTCAATTCCTTAAAATGATTTCCTCAAAGTTTAAAATAACAAATTGGATCAAACGGTGTGTGTGTGTGTGTGTATGTGTGTGCGTGTGTGTGCGCGCGTGTGTGTGTATGTGTTCGAGCGCGCTTTGGGGGTAGGGGGTGTCCCTCTTAATCCCACCAGTTCCCCTAACAATTCTTAATCCTGTAACATACCACCACCTAGACTCAAACTTCAAGGTTTTGTTAAAACTTGCACGAAGTTCCAACAGAATGATTATTTCCTTCGGATATTTTTGAAGATTTTCCTTTACTCTACTTCATTCGGGAAAATGGGACCGTTCTAACATTTTTAGTGATGCATTTCATTTACTCTGGTCACATTCCTTTTTTTCCCCCCCAATCTCATTAAAAATGTTGGCCTAAATACAGACAGCCGCTACATGCTCACTAAAATACTTCCAAGAATTAATATCCATTCCTAATGTCTGGGCTCTCTTGACAGACAGGAGAACGAGTGTCCAACGCTGATGATCTCTTTAAAATGTTGCCATTTCTCTAAACCCCCATCACTCCAAACCTCAGTCTGGGCAACTTCTTCAAGGCGGTGAACACAAAACAAAACCCGCACGTGCCAATTGAGAAAGTTGGCGTCCCCGGCCGCCGCGGCAGATCCCGCCGGCACAAAGGC
>NW_005366214.1:2818051-2820049 GCF_000412655.1 Myotis brandtii
ACCTGAGGGGGAGGTGGGTTCCCTGAGAGCCAATGGCGAGCGACGCAGGCGGCCAGGCCCCACCCCCGCCCACGTTTGTTTCAGCCAATCAGGAGCCGGTCAGCTGAGGCACAGCTGGGCAGCGCTCACGTGCTCGTCTGTGTGCAGCTGCGGAGGAAAGAAAGAGGATCTGGGCTGCGGCCAGCCTGGTCTGGGAACCTGCGCTTTTTCAAAACCGGGGAAGACAGTGGCTGACTTTGGGAGGCGCTGCTGAAAAGGGATTTCGGTTTGTGGGTTTCAAGTCTGCAGCACATTTCCTGCTCTCGGTACAAGTCTCCCGCTCCCTTTCTCCTCGGCGGCTGTGCTCTGCAGGTTTGCCGCCAAGCTCTACTGAGTCCTAGTTCAAAAAGCAGAATTTTCAATTCGTGGAAGCAAACCCTTGGGTCCCTTTGCTCAGATGTGTTACAATGAGGTCTTGCTTGTCAGGTTACCTCACCACGGGCCATGCCACTGACCACACACTCTTTGCCAGAGAACACACGGGTAACTGCTCTCCTTGTCCACTAAGTTTTTGTGATGAAGTTTGATTACTGAGTAAATGGCAAACAAAAACATAAAACAAGTTCCGTTTGCTGCAAACCTCTCAAAGGAAGTAGGTTAAGGTGGTAGGGAAATCTTAAAATCTGAAATTATTGTAAGCACTTACAAATAGATATAAATGTCTTTACTTAAAGAGCATAAACCCGAATATCAGAGTAGGAAAAATGGCTTTAGGTAGACTTCTACTTTCTTGTTTTAAAAGGAGCCAAAAGATAATCTTAGACGGATTGGGGAAAAAAAGGGAGGGGGGAGGGGAGACCCTTAGTTTGAGACTTACCACCTGGAATTGAGTTAACTGTGGACTGGGAAGAGGAAGGATTCTCCACACCCCCATCAAATCCTGACAGGGGACCTCTGAACCAGAGTTAACTGAATAAGCTAGCGGGCAGTATTGCCTGTTTGCTTAACACGACTTTGCAAATTACTGAATAAGGTTTAATCACTTTACTTTGGAAGCACACATTACAAGTCTGTCAGTCTTCTAAACGAAAAAAAGAATGTATTTTGAGCTCAGTAAAGAAGCATTGTAGCCCTAACCGTTTTGGCTCAGTGGATGGAGCGTCAGCCTGCGGGCTCAAGGGTCCCAGGTTTGATTCCAGTCAAGGGCAAGTACCTTGGTTGCGGGCACATCCCCAGTAGGAGATGTGCAGGAGGCAGATCGATGTTTCTAACTCTCTATCCCTCTCCCTTCTTCTCTGTAAAAAAATCAATAAAATATATATTTTTTTAAAAAAGAAGCATTGTACATATATCTCCACTTAACACTAGACTATTTTACTTCTCACCTTTGCCTTATTAGTAATATTGTTACAGTCTAGCTTTGGGTTATGAATTAATGTGGATATCTGTAATGGATTTCAATTATATTGGTGTGTAAAAGCAATGGCCTATATAACAAAGCATTAAATTCTGGTAAAACAACAGCCAATTCACATAGCACCTCTTTTTATTTTTTATTTTTATTTTTATTTTTTTTTCCAGATTTTTTTCCTCTTTTTTTGAAAAACTGATTAGCCAATGAAAAGGGTAGCGGTCGTACGCCAATTACCATGTTTCTCTTTTATTAGTGTAGATTGTTACAGTCTAGCTTTGGGTTATGAATTAATGTGGATATCTGTAATGGATTTCAATTATAGTGGTGTGTAAAAGCAATGGCCTATATAACAAAGCATTAAATTCTGGTAAAACAACAGCCAATTCACATAGCACCTCTTTTTATTTTTTATTTTTATTTTTATTTTTTTTTCCAGATTTTTTTCCTCTTTTTTTGAAAAATTAAATCTTTATTGTTCAGATTATTACATTTGTTCCTCTTTTTTCCCACCATAACTCCCCTCCACCCAATTCCCACCCCACCCTCCGCCCTCACTCCCCACCCACTGTCCTCATCCATAGGTGCACGATTATTGTCCAATCTCT
>NW_005366214.1:2820801-2824510 GCF_000412655.1 Myotis brandtii
TTTGTGTCCTGTTTCTTTGTCTTGGCATTTTTTTATGCTTCGCTGTGTCGATAGAGTGCCTTTCTGTGCTAAGTGTCCCAATTACCTGAGGTAGACACTCTTGGTGCACCCCCTTGTGGGCTTTGTGCACAGTCTTGTTGTGGTTAAGCCTTGATTGTTGTAGTTATCACTGTGAGGAATTGACCTCCAGGCCAATTGGCTGTGAGAATCAGCTGTGTCTGCGGTGGGAGAACTTCTGTGCTGGAGACACCCCTCTGGGGCTAGACTTGCTTCGATGGGGCTTTGGTGCTCACTGAGTCTGCCCCCTGAGTGTGTCTTTTATGGTTCCACGGAGCTGCAAACTGGATGGTCCCACTCTGACCTCTGGGCTTCCTGGCTCCTGGATCTCTAGGGAGGTGCTAATCTAGCCTTTGCCTGAGGCTATCCAGCAAAAGCCTCCCTCCAGGGCTTGGGCGGGGCGGGTCCCACAGGATAAACAGGGCGGGGCTAGCAATTATGGCTGCTCTCAGTCTTGCCCTCAGAGGCTCTGCTTCTCAGTGTCCCGGTAATCGCTGCAAGCCCCTCAGAGAGAAAGCTGCCCTAGGGTTCTGACCGATGCCAGACAGTCCCGCTTCTCCAGTATGAGTCTGGGTACCTAGAGACTCGCCCGGAACTGGAGCTCAGAGCCTGAGACTCCCTCCCGATTGAAAATGACAACTGCACCCTCAGCCGCCAGCCCGCTCCGCATGCACTCCGCACCTTAGTATTTTACTCCCGTACTGCGCCTCCTCTGAGTCTCGGTATGCTTTTCTCCTTCCTTCTAGTTGTAGAATTTCCACTCAGCCAGCCTTCCTGTGGTTCTGGATGATGTCCGTTCCTTCTTTTAGTTGTATTTTTTAAGTGGTTGTGTGAGGCAGCAATCTCCGATGTTTACCTATGCCACCATCTTGGTTTCTCCAGCACCTCTTTTTAACTGATCAATAGATCCATAAGGATAATGGTTAAATATTGGTCTTAATGTACTTTGTTCTTCAGATCTACAACACTGAATGATATGTCCTTTTTAAAAAATACTGTGGGAAATGCCTGAAAAGAGAAAAGGACTAAAAACAACTAGTCATTTTTCAGTTTTAATTTTGAAGGAACAACAGTACCTGGGACCTAAAGACTATTACACTAAGCAAAATAAGCCAGAGAAAGACAAGTATTACATGATCTCACTCACATGTGGAATCCAATGAACAAAATAGATCCAGAAACATAGAAGCATGGAACAGACTGTCGAATCTCAGAGGGAAGGTGGGGTTGGATAAGTGGATGGGAAGAGATCAACCAAAGAACTTATATGCATGTATGCATAACCCATGAACACAGACAATAGGGTGGTGAAGGCCTGGGTTTGGGGACTGGGGTGGGCTAGAGGGGGTCAATGGGGAAAAAAGGAACATATGTAATACTTTCAACAATAAAGATTTTAAAAATTAATTAAAAAGAATAAAACAGTAAATTACAAACTTTTTAACATTCTGAAAACTTGGTGTTAAGAACTCTGGTGTCAGAGTTAAGAGTGAGCTTGAATACAGGCTCTGACACTGACAAGTCATTTAAGTTCTCTATGCCTCGGTTTACTCATTATATCTATGCCACAGAATTATGGGATGATTAAATGAGATAATATATGTAAAGCACTTAGAGCAATACCTGAAACATAGTAAGCAATAGTAAATGTTAACCATTAGTATTTTTGGTGGTCTTGTTTATATATTATCATTACTATTACTCCAAATTTGTGCCTCTGCTAGCAGTAGTCACTTGGGCTTTTGCCAGAGTTCAGCCAACTATCAAAAATTCCAATTATGATACTATAAATCCACGCATATTCTCTATTTTCAACTTTGGAACTGCCCACAGTATTCCTGCCCTCATATATAAGCATGGTTGCAGAGATATTTAATCATTTCCTTTCTCATTATACTTGTAAGAAATTATCTCTGGTCACTGAGTATTTTTTCCCTTTTCAAAAATGTATAAAATATGGTATTTTATGTGTATATGTATGCTCATGTATGTATATACACACAGATACATATATGAACATGAAAAGCAGTAATATTTAACCAACTTGTTTTCACATATTTACAAAAGAGCTAAATAGTACTCCCAAATTTAATCAATCCTGTGTTTTTTTTAAAAAAATCTAAAAGGCAAAATTTTCTATGGGAAAAATTTTAAATCATCCTTTTTATTTTTTAAATATATTTTTTTATTGATTTAAGAGAGAAAGGGAGAGAGAGAGAGAGATAGAAACATTAATGATGAGAGAGAATCATTGATCGGCTGCCTCCTGCATGGCCCCTCCTGGGGATCGAGCCCGCAACCCAGGCATGTGCCCTTGGCCAGAATCGAACCGGGACCCTTTAGTCCGCAGGTCGATGCTCTATCCATTTAGCTAGGGCTAAATCATCCTCTTTAAGTCAACTATTAATAAATGCATTTAGCTTATTACAATATAAATAAAACTTAATGAACAGCCTTATTCAATCACTTTCTAATCTTTGTAAGTGTTCAAATTTTATTCCAAATCACTTTGCTGAACTTTCTAAGTAGACCGAAAGATTACTTGCAGATGACTCAGTTGACCCTCAACCCATATTTAGTAGGAAGTTGGACAGTGATTCAGGAAGAGGCAAGTTAAATGTGAAATTTGGATTACTACTAAATGATATAGAACACCGAGCCTTTTAAAGAGTGAAACACATCAGGTTCAGATATTTTCGAATGTATTAGACTATGTAAGAAAACCTAGTGGTTCATAAGTAGTTCTTGGCTTATTATTGCCCTTAGTTTTCACTACCTTCCCTTTGCCCCATTCTATTACAAGAACAACAACACAATGTATAACATTTGGAAGGAAAGTGCTGAGGAGATAACAGACATACAAAGTCCTGTTTTTTTCCGTTCAAGGATCAACACAAAATAAATATGCATCTTTGCGTTTATGGAGAATAAGAATAGACTGAAAATTTGACACTAGCACTTTTCAATTATGATAGACATTTTAAGCATAAACTTACAAAGGAATCCCAGGGTTTTTTGTTTTTTGATCCAACATGTAAAGAGTTTGGAACCTCCCATCCTCACAATAAGAAAAAAAAGCTGAACAAACTGGAAACCAACAACTCTTAGATCTATCAAGGAATATTGAGGTGACAGGGAAAACTACTCTGAAAACTGGGGAGACAGAGGGATATGGAGAATCACAGCTTACCAGAGGATCACAATTGACTAGGAATGGAAGTCAGCAGCTGAAGCCAACGTCACAGTTGGAGTCAATATCAGTAGGAACACTGGGGGTGGGGAACCTTCTTTCTGCCAAGGGCCATTTGGATATTTATAACACTACTAGAGGCCCGGTGCACAAAAATTTGGCACAGGAGGGGGGGGTTCCCTCAGCCCAGCCTGCACCCTCTCCAATCCAGGATCCCCCGGGGGATGTCCAACTGCCGGTTTAGGCCTGATCCAGGGATAGGGCCTAAACCGGCAGTCGGACATCCCTCTCACAATCCTGGACTGCTGCTGGCTCCTAGCTTACCTGCCTAACTGCCTGGTCACCTCTAACTGCCCCCCCCCCCTGCTGGCCTGATTGCCCCCTAACTTCCCCTGCTGCTGGCCTGGTCGCCTCTAACTGCCCCTTGCTGCTGGCCAGAGGTCACCCCCAACTGCCCCCTCC